>NW_021941644.1:35000-141850 GCF_902148855.1 Sphaeramia orbicularis
AACTAACATGAACTACCCCAAATGACTAACATGAACTACCCCAACAGACTAGCATGAACTACCCCAACAAACTAACATGAACTACCCCAAAAGACTAGCATGAACTACCCCAACAGACTAGCATGAACTATCCCAACAGACTAGCATGAACTACCCCAACAAACTAACATGAACTACCCCAAATGACTAACATGAACTACCCCAACAGACTAACATGAACTACCCCAAAAGACTAACATGAACTACCCCAACAAACTAGCATGACCTACCCCACAAAGACTAAATCGAACTACCCCACACAGACTAACATGAACTACCCCAACTGACTAACATGAACTACCCCAACAGACTAACATGAACTACCCCAAAAGACTAACATGAACTACCCCAACAAACTAGCATGACCTACCCCACACAGACTAAATCGAACTACCCCACACAGACTAACATGAACTACCCCAACAGACTAACATGAACTACCTCAACAGACTAACATGAACTACCCCAACAGACTAGCATGAACTACCTCAACAGACTAACATGAACTACCCCAACAGACTAGCATGAACTACCCCAACAGACTAACATGAACTACCTCAACAGACTAACATGAACTACCCCAACAGACTAGCATGAACTACCCCACACAGACTAAATCGAACTACCCCACACAGACTAACATGAACTACCCCAACAGACTAAAATGAAACACCCCACAAAGACTAGCATGAACTACCCCACAAAGACTAACATGAACTACCCCACACAGACTAACATGAACTACCCCAACAGACTAGAATGAACTACCCCAACAGATTAACATGAACTACCCCACACAGACTAACATGAACTACCCAAACAAACTAACATGAACTACCCCAACAGACTAGCATGAACTACCCCAAGAGACTAACATGAACTACCCCAAGAGACTAACATGAACTACCCCAAAAGACAAACATGAACTACCCCACACAGACTAGCATGAACTACCCCAACAGAAGAACATTAACTACCCCAACAGACTAACATGAATGAGCCCACAAAGACTAGCATGAACTACCCCAACAGACTAACATGAACTACCCCAACAGACTAGCATGAACTACCCCACAAAGACTGACATGAACTACCCCAGAAAAACTAGCATGAACTACCCCAACAGACTAGCATGAACTTCCCCAAAACGACTAACATGAACTACCCCACACAGACTAAAATGAACTACCCCACACAGACTAACATGAACTACCCCAACAGATTAACATGAACTACCCCACACAGACTAACATGAACTACCCCAACAAACTAACATGAACTACCCCAACAGACTAGCATGAACTACCCCAAGAGACTAACATGAACTACCCCAACAGACTAACATGAACTACCCCAAAAGACAAACATGAACTACCCCACACAGACTAGCATGAACTACCCCAACAGAAGAACATTAACTACCCCAACAGACTAACATGAATGACCCCACACAGACTAGCATGAACTACCCCAACAGACTAACATGAACTACCCCAAGAGACTAGCATGAACTACCCCACAAAGACTGACATGAACTACCCCAGAAAAACTAGCATGAACTACCCCAACAGACTAGCATGAACTTCCCCAAAACGACTAACATGAACTACCCCACACAGACTAACATGAACTACCCCAACAGACTAGAATGAACTACCCCAACAGATTAACATGAACTACCCCACACAGACTAACATGAACTACCCCAACTGACGAACATGAACTACCCCAACAGACTAACATGAACTACCCCAAAAGACTAACATGAACTACCCCAACAAACTAGCATGACCTACCCCACACAGACTAAATCGAACTACCCCACACAGACTAACATGAACTACCCCAACAGACTAACATGAACTACCTCAACAGACTAACATGAACTACCCCAACAGACTAGCATGAACTACCTCAACAGACTAACATGAACTGCCCCAACAGACTAGCATGAACTACCCCAACAGACTAACATGAACTACCTCAACAGACTAACATGAACTACCCCAACAGACTAGCATGAACTACCCCACACAGACTAAATCGAACTACCCCACACAGACTAACATGAACTACCCCAACAGACTAAAATGAAACACCCCACAAAGACTAGCATGAACTACCCCACAAAGACTAACATGAACTACCCCACACAGACTAACATGAACTACCCCAAAAGACTAGAATGAACTACCTCAACAGATTAACATGAACTACCCCACACAGACTAACATGAACTACCCAAACAAACTAACATGAACTACCCCAACAGACTAGCATGAACTACCCCAAGAGACTAACATGAACTACCCCAACAGACTAACATGAACTACCCCAAAAGACAAACATGAACTACCCCACACAGACTAGCATGAACTACCCCAACAGAAGAACATTAACTACCCCAACAGACTAACATGAATGACCCCACACAGACTAGCATGAACTACCCCAACAGACTAACATGAACTACCCCAACAGACTAGCATGAACTACCCCACAAAGACTGACATGAACTACCCCAGAAAAACTAGCATGAACTACCCCAAAAGACTAGCATGAACTTCCCCAAAACGACTAACATGAACTACCCCACACAGACTAACATGAACTACCCCAACAGACTAGAATGAACTACCCCAACAGATTAACATGAACTACCCCACACAGACTAACATGAACTACCCCAACAAACTAACATGAACTACCCCAACAGACTAGCATGAACTACCCCAAGAGACTAACATGAACTACCCTAACAGACTAACATGAACTACCCCAAAAGACAAACATGAACTACCCCACACAGACTAGCATGAACTACCCCAACAGAAGAACATGAACTACCCCAACAGACTAACATGAATGACCCCACACAGACTAGCATGAACTACCCCAAAAGACTAACATGAACTACCCCAACAGACTAACATGAACTACCCCACACAGACTAGCATGAACTACCCCAACAGACTAACATGAACTACCCCAACAGACTAGCATGAACTACCCCACAAAGACTGACATGAACTACCCCAGAAAAACTAGCATGAACTTCCCCAAAACGACTAACATGAACTATCCCACACAGACTAACATGAACTACCCCACACAGACTAACATGAACTACCCCAACAGACTAAAATTAACAACCCCACAAAGACTAGAATGAACTACCCCACACAGACTAGCATGAACTACCCCACACAGACTAACATGAACTACCCCACACAGACTAACATGAACTACCCCACACAGACTTACATGAACTACCCCAACAGACTTACATGAACTACCCCAACAGACTAGCATGAACTACCCCAACAGACTAGCATGAACTACCCCACACAGACTAGCATGAACTACTCCAACAGACTAGCATGAACTACCCCAACAGACTAGCATGAACTACCCCATACAGACTAACATGAACTACCCCACACAGACTAACATGAACTACCCCACACAGACTAGCATGAACTACCCCAACAAACTAACATGAACTACCCCAACAGACTAGCATGAACTACCCCAACAAACTAACATGAACTACCCCAACAGACTAGCATGAACTACCCCAACAGACTAGCATGAACTATCCCAACAGACTAGCATGAACTACCCCAACAAACTAACATGAACTACCCCAACTGACTAACATGAACTACCCCAACAGACTAACATGAACTACCCCAAAAGACTAACATGAACTACCCCAACAAACTAGCATGACCTACCCCACACAGACTAAATCGAACTACCCCACACAGACTAACATGAACTACCCCAACTGACTAACATGAACTACCCCAACAGACTAACATGAACTACCCCAAAAGACTAACATGAACTACCCCAACAAACTAGCATGACCTACCCCACACAGACTAAATCAAACTACCCCACACAGACTAACATGAACTACCCCAACAGACTAACATGAACTACCCCAACAGACTAGCATGAACTACCCCACACAGACTAAATCGAACTACCCCACACAGACTAACATGAACTACCCCAACAGACTAACATGAACTACCCCAACAGACTAAAATGAAACACCCCACAAAGACTAGCATGAACTACCCCACAAAGACTAACATGGACTATCCCACACAGACTAACATGAACTACCCCAACAGACTAGAATGAACTACCCCAACAGATTAACATGAACTACCCCACACAGACTAAAATGAACTACCCAAACAAACTAACATGAACTACCCCAACAGACTAGCATGAACTACCCCAAGAGACTAACATGAACTGCCCCAACAGACTAGCATGAACTACCCCAACAGAAGAACATTAACTACCCCAACAGACTAACATGAATGACCCCACACAGACTAGCATGAACTACCCCAACAGACTAACATGAACTACCCCAACAGACTAGCATGAACTACCCCACAAAGACTGACATGAACTACCCCAGAAAAACTAGCATGAACTACCCCAACAGACTAGCATGAACTTCCCCAAAACGACTAACATGAACTACCCCACACAGACTAACATGAACTACCCCACACAGACTAACATGAACTACCCCACACAGACTAACATGAACTACCCCAACAGATTAACATGAACTACCCCACACAGACTAACATGAACTACCCTAACAAACTAACATGAACTACCCCAAGAGACTAGCATGAACTACCCCAAGAGACTAACATGAACTACCCCAACAGACTAACATGAACTACCCCAAAAGACAAACATGAACTACCCCAAAAGACAAACATGAACTACCCCAAAAGACTAACATGAACTACCCCAAAAGACAAACATGAACTACCCCAAAAGACAAACATGAACTACCCCAAAAGACAAACATGAACTACCCCAAACAGACTAGCATGAACTACTCCAACAGAAGAACATTAACTACCCCAACAGACTAACATGAATGACCCCACACAGACTAGCATGAACTACCCCAACAGACTAACATGAACTACCCCAACAGACTAGCATGAACTACCCCACAAAGACTGACATGAACTACCCCAGAAAAACTAGCATGAACTACCCCAACAGACTAACATGAACTACCCCAAAAGACAAACATGAACTACCCCACACAGACTAGCATGAACTACCCCAACAGAAGAACATGAACTACCCCAACAGACTAACATGAATGACCCCACACAGACTAGCATGAACTACCCCACACAGACTAGCATGAACTACCCCAACAGACTAACATGAACTACCCCAACAGACTAGCATGAACTACCCCAACAGACTAACATGAACTACCCCAACAGACTAGCATGAACTACCCCACAAAGACTGACATGAACTACCCCAGAAAAACTAGTATGAACTACCCCAACAGACTAGCATGAACTTCCCCAAAACGACTAACATGAACTACCCCACACAGACTAACATGAACTACCCCAACAGACTAAAATTAACAACCCCACAAAGACTAGAATGAACTACCCCACACAGACTAGCATGAACTACCCCACACAGACTAACATGAACTACCCCAACAGACTAGCATGAACTACCCCACACAGACTAACATGAACTACCCCACACAGACTTACATGAACTACCCCAACAGACTTACATGAACTACCCCAACAGACTAGCATGAACTACCCCAACAGACTAGCATGAACTACCCCACACAGACTAGCATGAACTACCCCACACAGACTAGCATGAACTACTCCAACAGACTAGCATGAAGTACCCCACACAGAATAGCATGAACTACCCCCCACACAGAATAGCATGCACTACCCCAACAGACTAGCATGAACTACCCCAACAGACTAACATGAACTACTCCAACAGACTAGCATGAACTACCCCAACAGACTACCATGAACTACCCCATACAGACTAACATGAACTACCCCACACAGACAAACATGAACTACCCCACACAGACTAACATGAACTATCCCAACAGACTAGCATGAACTACCCCAACAGACTAGCATGAACTACCCCAACAGACTACCATGAACTACCCCATACAGACTAACATGAACTACCCCACACAGACTAACATGAACTACCCCACACAGACTAACATGAACTATCCCAACAGACTAGCATGAACTACCCCACACAGACTAGCATGAACTACCCCACACAGACTAGCATGAACTACCCCACACAGACTAGCATGAACTACCCCAACAAAGTAGCATGAACTACCCTAACAGACTAAAATGAACTACCCCAACAGACTAACATGAACTACCCCACACAGACTAGCATGAACTACCCCAACAGAGTAGCATGAACTACCCTAACAGATTAACATGAACTACCCCAACAGACTAACATGAACTACCCCAACAGACTAACATGAACTAAAAAGATGTGGATTCCACGTACCTTCCCACAATCAGCTTCATGGTGTTGGTGAAGACTCCGTTGAGGGCGAGAGCCAGGGACACTGCTGCAAAAGGACAGGGAGGATCAGTGAGACATACGTCCAACAAAGACTGGACTGAAACAGGGGACAGAGAATGAAACAGGGGACAGAGACTGAAACAGGTGACAGAGACCAGGTGGACTGAAACAGGTGACAGAAACCAGGTGGACTTAAACAGGTGACAGAGACCAGGTGGACTGAAACAGGTGACACAGACCAGGTGGACTGAAACAGAGGACAGAGACCAGGTGGACTGAAACAGGTGACAGAGACCAGGTGGACTGAAACAGGTGACAGAGACCAGGTGGACTGAAACAGAGGACAGAGACCAGGTGGACTGAAACAGGTGACAGAGACCAGAGGACTGAAACAGGGGACAGAGACCAGGCAGACTGATACCGGGGATAAGAGACTCAAACAGGACAGAGACCCAGAGGACTTTACAAGGTCAGCACCTACTGTAGATGATGATCAAAAACAGCTCATATGGAAGGACTAACTGGTATGGACAGAGTACAGACTAACTGTTATGGACAGAGTACAGACTAACTGTTATGGACAGAGTACAGACTAACTGGTAGGGACAGAGTAAAGACTAACTGGTATGGACAGAGTACAGACTCACTAGTATGGACAGAGTACAGACTAACTGTTATGGACAGAGTACAGACTAACTGGTATGGACAGAGTAAAGAGTAACTGGTATGGAAAGTGTACAGACTAACTGGTATGGACAGAGTACAGACTCACTTGTATGGACAGATTACAGACTCACTGGTATGGACAGAATACAGACTAACTGGTATGGACAGAGTACAGACTAACTGGTCTGGACAGAGTAAAGACTAACTGGTATGGACAGAATACAGACTAACTGGTATGGACAGAGTACAGACTAACTGGTCTGGACAGAGTAAAGACTAACTGGTATGGACAGAGTACAGACTAACTGGTATGGACAGAATACAGACTAACCGGTATGGACAGAGTAAAGACTAACTGGTATGGACAGAGTACAGACTAAGTGGTATGGACAGAGTAAAGACTCAGTGGTATGGACAGAGTACAGACTAACCGGTATGGACAGAGTACAGACTAACCGGTATGGACAGACTAAAGACTAACTGGTATGGACAGTGTACAGACTAACTGTTATGGAAAGTGTACAGACTAACTGGTATGGACAGAGTACAGACTAACTGGTATGGAAAGTGTACAGACTAACTGGTATGGACAGAGTAAAGACTAACTGGTATGGACAAAGTACAGACTAACCGGTATGGACAGAGTACAGACTAACCGGTATGGACAGAGTACAGACTAACCGGTCTGGACAGAGTAAAGACTAACTGGTATGGAGAGAGTACAGACTAACTGGTATGGAAAGTTTACAGACTAACTGGTATGGACAGAGTACAGACTCACTGGTATGGACAGAGTACAGACTAACTGGTCTGGACAGAGTACAGACTAACTGGTATGGACAGAGTACAGACTAACTGGTATGGACAGAGTAAAGACTAACTGGTATGGAAAGCGTACAGACTAACTGGTATGGACAGAGTAAGGACTCACTGGTATGGACAGTTTATGCCATCTGGTCTTTTATGTCTGACATCTTCTCCTCATTTATACACTGCTGTGGAGTAGGTCTATACATGGAGCAGGTCTATACATGAAGCAGGTCTATAGATGGAGCAGGTCTATACATGGAGCAGGTCTATACATGGAACAGGTCTACACATGGAGCAGGTCTACACGTGGCAGACTTCTCACACATGCTAATGAACAGGTTCTGTTTTCATCTGTGGCTCCATGTCATCTTTTGTGCTGCTCTGCTTTTGCTGTTACTGCTGCTCTTCTTCTTCTGTGGTGTTTTTCTGCTGAGCATGTTCCCTCTCAGTGGTCTTCAGTAGTGTTGTAGTTCAGACCACTCAAACTGACAGTCTACCAAGACTAATGCAACGTTAACACTACATGGTACCGGCTCGACTCGGCCTGTTTGCTTTTCCGTTACAAAAAAGGACCTGGAATCTGGTACCTGGTACTAGTTTTTTGGTCTCACCTCCACCAAGGTTCCAGGACTGGGGACCAGATACCAAAAGGTGACATGTAAACACTGCAGACCACTGATTGGTCAGAGTCGTCTCTGTGTCCCGCCCTTTTACAAAAACCAGTTGCAGAAGTTTCCAGTAAATCTGTCAGTAGGTGAATCCACATGAAGACAGTAAACTGTAAAACTACACCATGGTTTGTCCAGGAGGTTCAGACGCAAACATTCAGCAGGAGTTTGACCATCATCATCATCATCATCATCGGCAGTAGCTCGTGTTCGAGTATTGGGTCCATGTCACCTCAGCTTTTCGGGGGGTGACGATGTTTGATATGGCTGCTCAGGCCCAGAGCAGAGCGGAAGAGCCGGGGACACTTTGTGCAGGGCAGGGTGGGTGGTGATCGAGGAAGGAGGAGCCGCTCTTTACATTGCTGTCTCTTAGCCTCTGCTTCAGAGCGTCGTTGGATCTCCATGCAGGCTGTTCCTTGAGTGATGGTACGTGCCCACACAGTTCGGTCCTCGGCAAGGGTCTCCCAGTTGGCATGGTCGATGCCACAGCGAAGGAGCGTGACCTTCAGTTGGTTGCGAAATCGACGTTTGGGAGCACACCTGGGTCTTGTGCCAGTTTCAAGTTGTGAAAAAAGGATCTGGCGGGGGAGTCGGGTTGTCGGCATTCTTCTGACATGTCCTGCCCAACGAAGGCGATGGCGAGCCACAGTGGTCTTGATGCTGGGGAGATTGGCTCGGAGAAGGACGGATTCATTGGTGACACGGTCTTGCCACTTGATCTTCAAGATTGCATGAAGTTTCTGCTGTTGGAAGCGCTCCAGCCTTTTTATATCACTCATGTACAGAATCCACACCTCAGAGCCATACAGGAGGGTGGAGAGGACAATGGCTCGAAACACCATAATTTTCGTCTGGAGACTGAGGTTGTGATTTAGAAATACACGTTTGGAGATCCTCCCGTATGCTGCATGTGCGGCACGAATCCTGTTATCAATGTCTTTCTTCATAGTGCAGCCACTAGAGAGGTAACTTCCAAGGTAAGGGAAGGCTTCCATAGTCTCAAGGACTTCACCATGGAGTCGTATGTTACTAGTGTCTGGAGGGGGATGGCCCGGAACTCCCTGCACAAGGATCTTGGTTTTCACAGTGTTGGAAGTGAGACCAAAGCGGGAGTAGGCACCGTCAAAAAGATCAGCAGTGGTCTGGAGGGCGGCGACTGTGTCTGTTGGGGTTGCATTGTCATCATCGTATTGTAGCTCCCGTACTGTGACCAGGGTGGTGAGTCGACGGGCACGAAGGCGCCCGGTGTTGAAGAGGCCTCCATCCATTCTGCAGCGAAGTTGGATGCCAGAGGCCGTGTCAGGAAGCTCGTGGAGCATGGCCCCAAGGTAGATCGTGAAGAGGGTGGGGGCCAGAATGCAGCCCTGCTTCAGGCCAGTGGTGATGGGGAAGGATTCTTAGATGCTGTTCTTGACCACAACGCGGCCAGTCATCCCATCATGAAGGGCCTGTACAAGGTCTGTAAAGTGGTCTGGGCAGCCGAAACGTCTCAACGTCACCCACATAGCTGATCTTGGGACACTATCGAAAGCCTTCTCCAGGTCCCAGAAGATGAAAAGTAGAGGTCGGCGTTGTTCACGGGATTTCTCCTGAAGCAAGTGGGCACAGAAAATCATGTCGGTGGTGCCACGAGATGGCCGGAAGCCGCACTGTGACTCTGGGAGGACATCCTCAGCGACAGTCAGGAGCCTGTCAAGCAGAACCCGTGCAAAAATCTTTCCCGCAATACTGAGGAGAGATATGCTGCGGTAGTTTCCACAGACAGAGCGATCCCCCTTCTTGAAGATGGTAATGATGGTGGCGTCCTTCAGGTCCGCGGGTATGACTTTCATCTCCCATACACGAAGGATCATCATGAATAGCTTGGACTTCACAGCTATGCCCCCATGAGAGATGAGTTCCAGGGGGATGTTGTCGGGCCCAGGGAACTTCCATGCTTTCATGCGCTTCAACACCTTCTGAAACTCAATGTATGAGGGAAGGAGTGACATCCAATGCCTGACAGGGTGTTGGGGTACCTTACGGAGCAAGTCGTCGGCTGCAGTAGACAGATGATTCAGGAGCATCTGAAAGTGTTCCTTCCACCTTTTGAGGATGGCCTGATCTTCTGTAAGGGTGGTTATGCCATCAGCAGCCCAGAGGGTGTTAGAGCCTCCACGACGAGGACCAAAGATATCATTTGTTGCAGCGTAAAAGCACCGTAGATCTCTGCTGTCAGCGTAGGACTGGATCTCTTTTGCTTTTTCTTGCCACCAGTGGTTTTGCATCTCTTGAACTTTTCGCTGGCACTCTTGCTTTGCCTTATGGAAGCGTCGTAGGCTGGCGCGAGTGGGACGGTTCTCCCATACGAGGCGGGCAGATCTCTTCTGGTCAATCAGTTGTCGGATGTCAATGTCATTTTGATCGAGCCAGTCTTGATGGGAACGATTGGAGTAGCCAACTACGTCCTCTGCAGCCTTGGTGATGGTGCCACAGAGAGTAGACCAGTCCACTTCTACAGAGTCTTGCTGAGGTGCTGGAGCCTCACTGAGAAGCTCTGTGAGACGGTCTGAGTAGTCTTCCTGGACTGCAGGGGTCTTTAGCCTCGCGACGTTGAAGTGAAGTACCCTCTTTGCAGGTCTACTGTGGCGGGGGAGGTTCCGCAATCGGAGTCTGAGGCGAGAAATGAGTAGCCGGTGGTCTGTCCAGCAATCGTCTGCACCAGGCATGCTGCGAGTCACAAGGATGTCGCTCTGGTCACGTTCTGGTCACGGGTGTTTCCAGGTGGTTTTGTGATGATTCGGGAGCCGGAAGAAGGTGTTAGTAATAGCCAACTCATTTTCAGCACAGAGGCCAAGAAGGAGAAGCCCGTTGGAGTTGCAGGATCCAAGGCCCTGTTTGCCCAGAATGCCCTCCCAGAGTCTGTGGTCGCGACCAACTGTGGCATTGAAGTCTCCAAGCACTAGGAGCTTGTCTCTGCTGGGGACGGCTTGGATGATGTTGTTTAGGGCAGCGTAGAATGACTCCTTGATGTTGTCCTCAGAGTCAAGGGTTGGGGCGTAGGCTGTAAATGACTGTGCGATGCGTCTAGTGTGTCGGTGTAGCGTTAGTGTGCTTGCCACCTCTCGCTTTCAGCCCCCACCGCTGGCTAGCAGAGCTGCTCACAGCACTGCGAAAAGAGAGCCAAGTGCGTAAGCCTCTCCTGCCAGTACATAGCCTCTCCACAGCAAGTCCTATGCAGTGCCTCCTCGTGGCTACAGATGGTAACTGAGTACCGCAAGGCCCCAGGCTAAACTGCAGGGAGCTCAGAGGAGGTCTGGCCCCCAGACATACGGCATGCATGGCCCACCGGCGTGTGGACACACCCTGATGCCCATGAACCAGACCCCCACCTATGGGCAAATAGCACAGGTAGACAGTGCTCGTCAGCCTTGGAAGGCAGTCCGTCTAGGGGAAGGAAAACCCTGACTTCAAACCTTTCTACTACACAAGTCTCCAATGGCAGTTGCACCTCAACTGGCGGATGAGAGCAGCGCCAGGCGGGCTGGCGCGGTTTAAGGCGGACCTTGACCATAACCAAGTCTCTGGCAGCCTGCTGCAAGCACCCCAACCAGAACCAGCACGTCTCCATTCTCTATGGTGCCGCTGGAGAAGGCGGGTGCCCAAAGTGTGTGGGTCCCAGGCACGCAACCTGCTATCCACCTTAAACAAATTCATGCGAAGGCGTTTCATGTCAGAAACACATCCTCAACTTTCTCATCAAAGTCCCGTGGCGATGGTACTCTGGATGACGGGGACAGGCTTGGTTAGCTGGAAGTCTCTAGTCTGGAGCCACACACGGGCGGCGCCTGCATGATGGTCGTTCTATCCACGAAGCTGTGGTGAAATGGTAGTTCGGCAGCTACAGGCGTGACTGGGCTGGCCTATTTAGGAGTACCGCAGCCCACTCCGAATGGAGAGACCCCTAGAAAAGGTGGGGTAAACATCAGTCACCACAAACTCCCCCTGACTGGCAGACTGCGGCCAGTGGGGACCTGCTCAAGCGGTCAAAACACAAGAAGAAAAATAAAACTGAATCCTCTCACGGTGGGTGCGTGGAATGTGAGGACCCTCATAGACCACGATGACACAGAAAGACCACATCGATGCACTGCCCTTGTGAGTTGGGAGCTCGACCGTTTCAATATTGATATCGCTGCTGTCTCCGAAACAAGACTTGCCGGACCGAAGTTGGAGCCAACTATACTTTCTTCTGGAAAGGGAAAATCCTGAAGAACAGTGGATCCATGGCATTGGTTTTGGAATTAAGACACCATTGGTGAATCGCTATAACCTGGCCCCAACTGCCATAAACGAAGGACTCATGACCCTCCGCGTGCCACTCCCTGACAGCAACCACCTGACTCTGATCTCAGCCTACGCCCCAGGAGTTTGACCAGACAACAGGCAACCAGTGAGTTTATCAGCAACTGTGAGTAGAGCACACAGAAGGAACGCACCGCATCGCTATGACGACCAGGGACTGGAAAGAGGGAGGATCTGGAATGGAAACGGTCTGGAATAGGACCTGGTACCAGAGTGGAACCGGTCTGGAATAGGACCTGGTACCAGAGTGGAAATGGTCTGGAATAAGACCTGGTACCAAAGTGGAAACGGTCTGGAATAGGACCTGGTACCAGAGTGGAGTTGAGCCGGTTCCACATAAGAAACGCAGCATAAGTGAAGATGCTGAGGGGTCAAGAGGAAGAAAAACCACAACAAACAAAAGGACCAAAGGTTTCACACCTGAAACAGTGTTTGAAGGATTGATTTTTCAGATCACAAACTGAGTCCTAACCCTAACCCTAACCCACGTGGACCTGCTGTCAGATGTTGGAGTGACCTGGTCTGATGGCATGTTTAACTATCGTCCATTCATGAGATGGAGTTGAAGAATGGATTTTTCCAAGATAAGCTCAAAAATGTCAGAAGTCGGAATGATGGTCTCCAAAATGCAACCATAATACAATAGATGAAGGTCAGGTTCAACAGGCTCATACTTAAAAGACAGAACACATGTAGAAACAATGTTGAGTCAAGTCCTCATGTGGTCTATTGGTGAAGTTAAAGAAACAAACCAATGAGGATGAAGGGGGTTCTAATCTATGAGTTCCAGGTCTGCAGTGCATCACAGTACCTGTAGGGGGTTCTAATATATGAGTTCCAGGTCTGCAGTGCATCACAGTACCTGTAGGGGGTTCTAATATATGAGTTCCAGGTCTGCAGTGCATCACAGTACCTGTAGGGGGTTCTAATCTATGAGTTCTAGGTCTGTAGTACATCACAGTACCTGTAGGGGGTTCTAATCTATGAGTTCTAGGTCTGTAGTGCATCACAGTACCTGTAGGGGGTTCTAATCTATGAGTTCTAGGTCTGCAGTGCATCACAGTACCTGTAGGGGGTTCTAATCTATGAGTTCTAGGTCTGCAGTGCATCACAGTACCTGTAGGGGGTTCTAATCTATGAGTTCTAGGTCTGCAGTGCATCACAGTACCTGTAGGTTTCTGTGATTTCCAGACTGGGATCGTAGAGAAGCCTGTTCGAATAATGGGCGGGGTTTTCCTCTGGGTTCCTGTCAGTCATGTTGTTTTCCTGTTTGCTAACAAAACCCTCTAATGGGCCTGTTCGCCTCCACACAGCACTGTAATCTGTACTCTGATACAGCACTGTAATCTGTACTCTGATACACCACTGTAATCTGTACTCTGATACAGCACTGTAATCTGTACTCTGATACACCACTGTAATCTGTACTCTGATAAAGCACTGTAATCTGTACTCTGATACACCACTGTAATCTGTACTCTGATACAGCACTGTAATCTGTACTCTGATACACCACTGTAATCTGTACTCTGATAAAGCACTGTAATCTGTACTCTGATACACCACTGTAATCTGTACTCTGATACAGCACTGTAATCTGTACTCTGATACACCACTGTAATCTGTACTCTGATACACCGCTGGAATCTGTACTAACCCTGATACACCGTCATCCTCTCTCCAACCCCCTCATTTTAGGGTTAGGGTTAACCCTAAGACTAACCCTAACCCTAAAACAGTGAGTGCCTCCCTAACCCTAACCCTAATCCTAAACCTAAACCTAACCCTAACCCTAACCCTAAAACAGTGAGTGCCTCCCTAACCCTAATCCTAAACCTAAACCTAACCCTAAGCCTAACCCTAAACCTAACCCTAAACCTAAGCCTAACCCTAAGCATAACCCTAACCCGGTGAGCGCCACCCTAAACCTAACCCAAACCTAAATCTAACCCTAAACCTAACCCTAACCCAGTGAACGCCTCCCCAACCCTAAGCCTAACCTTAAACCTAAGCTTAACCCTAAACCTAACCCCAACCCGGTGAGCGCCTCCCTAACCCTAATGCTAACCCTAACCCTATAAACCTAACCCTAACACCCTAACCCTAACATGGTGAGCGCCTCCCTAACCCTAAGGCTAACCCTAAGCCTAACCCTAAAACGGTGAGCGCCTCCCTAACTCTAAACCTAAACCTAACCCTAACCCTGTGAGCGCCTCCCAAACCCTAAACCTAACACTAACCCACATCCTGATTTAGCCGTTGAGCTCCTCCGTAACCCTAATCCTAACCCAAAGCCTAACCCTAAATCTAAACTGGTAAGTGCCTCCCTTACCTTAAACCTAACGTTAACCCTAATCGTAATCCTAACCCTAACCCTAAACCTAACCCTAAACCTAACCCTACACCTAACCCTAACCTGGTGAGCTCCTCCCTAACCCTAAACCTAGCTCTAACCCTAACCCTAAGCCTAACCCTAAGCTTAACCCTAACCCTAACCCTAAGCCTAAATTGATTGGCCCTGGAACGTGCTCTTCCTGAGCCTGGACCCAACTTTATATAAAGTTGAAGTTGAAGTTAAAGTTTAAACTCCTCCCACCTGTTCATCAGTTAACCCCCCCACACACATTTTTTAACGTCTTCCTAATTTTTTTTTCCCTCTAATTATTATTTTTCCACTTATTATCTATTCATTATCTATTTATTTGTGATTTTCCCAGGAGGTTTTGTGCCTCACTTTTATCCTCACTTATTTATTACTTCTTTGTATTTGATCTACAGGCAGTTTATACAGGTGAGTTACAGCAGCCTGCTTTTGAGTGATCATTGTGTTTTGTTACTTTTTAATGTACTTTTAGCACTTGTTGTTATTATTATTATTATTATTATTATTATTATTATTATTATTATTATTATTATTATTATTATCATCCATCTTGGCATGCTTTGTTTGTTCTGAACCTTAAGCATTTCTGTTCGTTACTTTAACACTTAACTTTTTAAATTTTTTTTTTATTTTTTATAAATTATTGCATGGTTCGTTGTTTTAATTGATGTTTGAAGCACTTATTGTTATTCTAGCACTTATGCCCTCTTATATACAGCTCCCTCCCCTAGGGGTGCCCATGAATTTTACTAATTTTAACCTAAACCCAGAACCCTAACCCTAACTCTAACCCTAACCCTAACCACATCATTAGGCCAGTGCAACACAGTTTAACCTAAACCCAGAACCCTAACCCTAACCCTAACCCTAACTCTAACTCAGTGAGCGCCTCCCTGGGAGAAAGGTTCTAATAGTTCTGGATTATTTCCTCTGCCAAGGAGGTTCTGTTTTAAGGTTCTGTTCTGTTTTTGCTGGCGTCAGTTGGTCTGTCTCTCTGTCCATGTGCAAGATAACTCAAAAAGTTATGGACAGATTTGGATGAAATTTTCAGGAAATGTTGATACTGGTCCTCTCCGAGTGCTTTTCTAGTTCATTCTAGTTTAGTTTTATTTAGTTTGGACTTTTTTTCTCTAATTGAGTTTGTTTTAATTCGTTTTTAGAGCAGGTTTGATCGTTTTTATCAGTTTTCTTTTTTTTCTAAATGTTTAGTTGTAGTTCAGTTGTAGTTCAGTTGTAGTTCAGTTGTAGTTTAGTTGTAGTTTAGTTGTAGTTCAGTTGTAGTTCAGTTGTAGTTCAGTGGTCTCTTTTCTCTTCTTCTCTGTGCTCCTATTCAAATCAATCCCAGACAGGACTCTGCTGCTTTAGTCTCCATGTTTCCAGGTAGAGTGGGGACCAGAAGACGACTGGAAACCACAAGTGAACACAAGTGACGGAGCAAAAAGTGTCGTATGGAGACAGCACAGAAAACTGAGAGAGACAAAGAAATCCATTTAACATCAATCTGACATTGACATAGACCAAAACCAAGGGAATTTGATCCAGAATTTTTTCTGTTTTAGTTAGTTTTGTAAACACACAATACAGTTTCAGTTAGTTATGTTTTTTTCTTTTAATTATAGTTTTTATTTATTTCAGTTAATGAAAATGTTTTTACAGTTCTAGTTTTGGTCATTTCGTTAGTTTTTGTTAACGATAATAACCTTGGTCTGATCCACTGTAGATTGAATTGACCTTAAATTATTTTAACATCCTTTATTGTTAATGTCTTCAGTGTAATTTTTGCATTTCACAAATTCATCCCACGGGTCGGACTGAAACCTTTGGCGGGCTGGATTTGAGCCCTGGGACAGATATTTGACATCTGTGATTCAGACTTTAGACCAGGGCTTTCAAACACGTGTCCTGGGGTCCAAATGAGTCCCCCCAAAGGTTCCAGTCCGACCCCTGGGATGAATTTCCAAAGTGTATAAATTCCACAGTCCAGGCTGTGGAACTCATGTTAGTGTGGGTTCCACATCCAGACCAATCTGATCTACAGTCCAATAAGAACAGCAGAAGAACCCACACAGAAGAAGGACTGCAGATTTACTACTGGGTTTGATGGGGAAAATAATATGACATTATGTCTGTAAATAATGACAACTGCAAATGTTTGTCTTTGTTTTAGTGCAAAAAATCACATGAAATTATGAAACTCTTTCCATTTCCAAACTCTCCTGTACCAATAAAATGTGACTAACCTGAACAAATGTGTCCAACCTGAAATGTCTGTATTAAATTCAGTCCAGTTTGAACTCTTTTCTTCCTGTTCCTCAGTGTTTAGTGTCTTTGGAGATCTGATCCAGAATGCACATGGACTAATGAGAAGTGGAGGAAGAAGACTGAGAAAATTACACTGATTTTACTGAAGAAATGTCCGTTTTTTCAGGTTCTTCACATCTTTTTTGTTTGGATAGTTTATTAAAGTAAGTATTTTCATAATTAAAGGTTGTTTTTTTTTACACTAAAACACAGACAAAAGTTTGCAGTTGTCATTATTTCCAGGTTCTTCTGTTCTAACTTTACTGGTTGGGTCCACTGCAGATCAGATCAGACTGAATGTGGAACCTGAAAGAACAGGAGTTTAAGAACCCTGCTGTAGAAATGTATAAAAATCATTACAATAATTTTTTTTAATAAGCATTCTTGTGAAGTAATTAATTTCTTAATGAGTAATAAGTGGAACAATATGCAGCAACCTGGTCATTAATGCAAAACTCACAAAGAAATGACCGACACACACTAAACTCCTTCTGACTTCAGAAACATGACGTACACGCCGTCTTCTCCACACCTCTGATGAGCTTTTGTTCAGAGCAAAATGATGACATCCACATAGAACATTTCCAGTCACTGGCTTCATGTTACCTAGACATGCCTCTTTAATCTCTGTCTTGTCCGTCCTCTGAATTATCTTCACCACAAATATGACCGCCAGCGGGGTGAGGAAGGAAATGGCCTGGAAGGAAGAGCAGAGGAAAAACGACAGTTATTCCACTGACAGTAAACATGTTCAGACTGAGCCTCTGCCTCTGGAACGGACATCATCAATCTATCCATCCATCCATCCATCCATCCATCCATCCATCCATCCATCCATCCATTCTCTTCCTCTTATCCGGGGCCGGGTCACAGGGGTAACAGTCTAAGCAGGGATGCCCAGACTTCTTCCTCTCCTCAGACTCCTCCCTCTCCTCAGACTCCTCCCTCTCCTCAGACTCCTCCTTCTCCTTAGACTCCTCCCTCTCCTCAGACTCCCCTTCTCCTTAGACTCCTCCCTCTCCTCAGACTCCTCCTTCTCCTCAGACTCCTCCCTCTCCTCAGACTCCTCCCTCACCTCAGACTCTTCCCTCTCCTTAGACTCCTCCCTCTCCTCAGACCCCTCCCTCTCCTCAGACTCCTCCTCCAGCTGTTCTGGGTGGACCCCAGGTGTTCCCAGTCCAGTCCACAGACATAGTCTCTCCAGTGTGTCCTAGGTCTTCCCTCAGACTCCTCCCGGTGGGACATGCCCAGAACACCTCCCCAGAGAGGAGTCCAGGAGGATCTGAACCAGCTGTCTGATCCACCTCTGCCGGTTCCTCTGGATGTGGATGAGCAGCGGTTCTACTCTGAGCTCCTCCCTGGTGACTGAGCTCCTCCCCTATCCCTAAGGGTGGACCCACCCACCCTGCGGAGGAAACTCATTTCGACCGCTTTATCAAGACACAAATTAAACCCTAACCCTGACCCTAACCCTAATGGGACCAGTAAACCTAACCCTAACCTTGACCCTAACCCAGAGACTAAGCCTAACCCTGTTTTAAATGGATGAATATTCAGTTTATTGATGGAATAATTGAAGCCCCACCCTCTGTGTCTGACATCATTGACCTCCATTCATTGGATCCACACCAGCAGCAGGACTTCACCATCCAACATGGACCAGGACTTCACCATCCAACATGGACCAGGACTTCAGTGGTCCAACATGGACCAGGATTTAGTGTTCAGACGTGCACTTTTTTATATTTAACATGTAAAAGTCCCAGTTCCCATTGGACTGTCCTGTCTTTTTTATTCATCTATTTGTTTTTTGGACTGTCCTGTCTTTTTTATTTATTTATTTATTTTTTGGACTGTCCTATCTTTTTTATTTATTTATTTATTTTTTGGACTGTCCTATCTTTTTTATTCATCTATTTATTTTTTGGACTGTCCTATCTTTTTTATTTATTTATTTATTTTTTGGACTGTCCTATCTTTTTTATTCATCTATTTATTTTTTGGACTGTCCTATCTGACAGAGCAGTGCATGACTCACAGATGTTGGGACTGGGCTCTTCCAGGCTTTTTTTTTTTTTTTTTTTTCCAGGCTTTTCTAAACATCGACTGCTACTGGGAATGAAATCGGCACAGATGCTTTAATGTATACACACACACACACACACACACACACACACACACACACACACACACGAGGGTTTTTAGGTCAGGTACTGACTATTTACTGGAAGGGCCACAGGCACAAATGTTTACAGTATTGCTGTACTGGTGTTGAACCTGCACCAGCCACTTCTAAGCACCAGGAGAAGGTCCTTCTGTGGGAAAGGCCAGTCACACAGTCCTGTCAAACCCTGCTCATATCAACTCAGTTCAGACTTCACCTCAACAGGGGAAGTCAGCAGATTACAGTGCACTGCAAAAAGGCCTTTGCAAAAAACATGAAAATTAAACCATTATTGGGTCAAATATCTTATTTCCAATCAAATAATCTGCCGGTGCAGTAAGAAAATTACACTTATCAAGTTTTCTTAAAATAAGAAAATACTGTAATAACATAAGGATTATAGAATGATACAATTCTTATTTTAAATAGAAAATACTTGTTTCAAGTCTTCATAGTAAGTTTTTTTTTTTTTTAATCCATCCATCCATCCATCCATCCATTATCTGCCACTTCATCCGGGGCTGGGCTGGGTTATGGGCTAACAGTCTAATCATGGATGCCCAGACTTCCCTCTCCTCAGACTCCTCCTCCAGCTCTTCCAGGGGGATCCCAAGGTGTTCCCAGTCCAGTCCACAGACATAGTCTCTCCAACATGTCCTAGGTCTTCCCTCAGGTCTCCTCCTGGTGGGACCTGCCCAGAACACCTCCCTAGGGAGGAGTCCAGGAGGATCTGAACCAGATGTCTGATCCACCCCAGCTGGTTCCTCTGGATGTGGAGGAGCAACGGCTCTACTCTGAGCTCCTCCCCCTATCCCTAAGGGTGGACCCACCCACCCTGCAGAGGAAACTCATTTGGACCGCTTGTATCCTGGATCTGGTCCTTTGGGTCCTGACCCAAAGCTCATGACCATAGGTGAGGGTCTGAACGTAGACTGAGGGTAAATCCAGAGCTTCTCCTTTGGACTCAGCTCCTTCTGAACCACAACAGACCCGTACAAGCACTACAGCACTGCAGACGCTGCACCCACCCACCTGTCAATCTGAACCTCCACCCACCCACCTGTCAATCTGAACCTCCATCCTTCCCTCACTGTGAACCAGACCCAGATACTTGAACTCCTCCACTTGGACCAAAGACTCCCCACCGATCCGAAGAGGGCAGACCACCTTTTTCCGGTCCAGAACCATGGTCTCAGATTTGGAGGTGCAGATCCTCATCCCACTGGCTTCACACTCGGCTGCAAACTGCCCCAGATCACACTGAAGGTCCAGGTTCCATGAGGCCAACAGGACAACGTCATCTGCAAAAAGCAGAGATGAAATTCTATGGTCCCTAAACCGGACCCCCTCTGGCCCCTGGCTGCGCCGAGAAATTCTGTCCAAAAAAAAAAAAAAAATTACGAACAGAACCGGTGCCAAAGGGCAGCCCTCCCAGAGTCCCATATGCACCTGGAACAGGTCTGACTTACTGCCGGCAATCCGAACCAGGCTCCTGCTTCGGTCATACAAGGACCGGACTGCCCGTAGCAGAGGGCCCCGGACCCCATACTCCGGAAGCACCTCCCACAGGATACCACGAGGGACATGGTCGAACACCTTCTCCAGATCCACAAAACACATGTGGACCGGTGGGGCACACTCCCATGAACCCTCGAGCACCCGATGGAGAGTGTAAAGCTGGTCCAGTGTTCCGCAACCGGGATGAAAACCTGGATCCAAGGTTCTGCTATGGGTGGGATCCTCCTCTCCAGTACCTGGAATAGACTTTCCCCGGGAGGCTCAGGAGTGGGATCCCCCTGTGGTTGGAGCACATCCTCTGGACCCTCTTCTTAAAAAGGGGGACCACCACCCTGGTCTGCCCATCCAGAGGTACTGTCCCCGACTGCCACGCCATGTTACAGAGACGAGTCAGCCAACACCTAATCTATGGTATATTTATGTATATGGTTATATGAAGATGTATTGACTTAACAGATCTATAGAGGGTCTGTACATGACATCAGCGCTAGCGGAAGTCACTGTGGCTCCACCCACTGAGTGTCAGAAAGAGGCAGATGAGTGACAGCGTTGGCTTCAATCCTGTCTAAACTGAAGAACAATACTGAATCCAAACTGGGGCAGAGCTGTTGTTGGTTGATTGTATTTTCAGGTTCTTAAAGCAGTGGGAGCTATCGTTTTACAGACACCCAAAGACAAAGAAAACAGAAGGAGATGGATCCACAAATCCAGGAAACCAAACCTAGATCTGTGGATCCTGTTTGGTGTCAGCTAACATTCACTGATGCTGTATTTTTGGGTCCAATCAGACCTGAAATGACTTATTGTTTTGGCTAATGTTCCTTCTGAGTAAATATAGTTTTTTCTGTTGTTCAGACAAGGAATAGTTTTTAGTTTTTAGATGTTTCCTGCTTGACAGTTTCCACTGTGACTCCAGTCTTCCTCAGTAGCGTCATCCGACGTGTTGCTGACGTGTCATTTACCAGCTGGTCGGCTCGACGGACCAATCAGAGCCCGTCGAGCCGACTGTGCCTCCTCCGTCTTGGGTGGTCTCTGGAGGAGGGAATCCCAGGTGTGACAGAGGGTGTACGCCCCCTCGTCCCGGTTGATGGTGTCACTCGCCCACTTCCTGATCTCTATTGCCTCCTTGATCCAACATTTGAATTTGTTCGTTTCCAATGTTATGATTGTGCCCTTATCCCAGTCCATGATATGGTTCTGTCTTCTGCAGTGGTCCATGATGGCCGATTTTAAGTTCTCCTGTTCTGCTTTTTCCTTTTGAGTCTGTGTGAATCTCCCCGCTGTCTCCTTTTCGCATTCTTTTTGGTGTTCTTTTTTCTTTGTGTTGAATGATCGTCCCGTTTCCCCCATGTATGTTTTGTTGCATGATTTGCACGGTATCTCATATATGACATTACATTTCTGTTCCGGTGCTATTTTGTTCTTAGGGTGTTTGAGTAGTTGGCGGAGTTTCATGTGTGGTTTGATGACAGTGTTGATGTGATGTTTTTTCATGACCCTCTGTATTGGTTCTGTTATCCCCCGGATGTATGGTATGGTTAGGAAATCTTTGGGTTTATCATCGGTCTTTTTTGTGCGTTTTGTTTTGTTGTCCTTGCTCTTCTTGTCTTTGTTTTTGACTTGTTGTCTTCCTTTGTTGATGGTCCATTTGGGGTACTGACACAGTGTAAGTGTGTGTTGAATATGTTTTTCCTCCTCCTGTCTGTCGTGTTCATCAGTTATGATGGTGGCTCATTCATATAGTGTTCTGACGACTGATAGTTCGTGTGCTGTGGGGTGTTCTGATGTCCAGAGGAGGTACTGGTGTACTGATGTCCAGAGGAGGTACTGGTGTTGTGATGTCCAGAGGAGGTACTGGTGTACTGATGTCCAGAGGAGGTACTGGTGTACTGATGTCCAGAGGAGGTACTGGTGTTCTGATGTCCAGAGGAGGTACTGGTGTTCTGATGTCCAGAGGAGGTACTGGTCAGTGTGTGTGGGTTTTCTGTAAACTGTGATTTTAATGCTGCCGTCTTCTCTGTGGTGGATGTTCATGTCCAGGAATGATATGGTCCGGTTTATTTCTTCTTCGTGGGTGAATTGTATATTGCCAATTTTATCAGTAGTGTTTAAGTGGTTTAAGGTGAGTTCTTGTGTGTGTCCGGTTTCTATTTTTTCCAGAATGTCGTCTACATATCTTTTCCACAGTGATGGCTTGCAGTGGGTGGGTGCTGTGTAGATGGCTTTGGTTTCCAGGTCCTCCATGAAAAAACTGCTCATGATTGCAGATAGTGGGTCTCCCATAGTGAAGCCTTCTTTCTGTCTGTATATTAAGTTTTTGAACTGAAAGTATGTGGATTTGGCAACGAAATGTAGAAGTGTGGATATGTCATCAGCTGTCAGGTTTGTGCGTTTTTTGAGGGTCCGGTCTTGTTTTAAGCGTTCTTGTACGATGTGTAGTGTGAGGTCTACGGGGGTTTTGGTGAACAGGGATATGACATCGTGTGAAATGAGGATTTCGTTTTTTTCTACAGTTATGTTGTTGAGTTCTTGAGCTAGTTGTTTTGAATTCTTACAGTGGTGTTGTGTTGTGCCTAGGAGGAGTTTGAGTATTTCTACTATGGCTTTGGAGAGGTTGTATGTGACGGAACCGATGCTGTCTACTACTGGCCGTAGAGGGGGGTCCTTTTTATGGATTTTGGGGGTTCCATGTATCCGAGGGATGATGTTAGCTGTGGGTATGAGGTGGTCATTTGCGTCCCCTGTTATTTTATTGTTTTCCAGTAGTAGTTTCAGTAGTGTTTTTAGTGTCCTTTTCTTTTCTTCTGTGGGGTCTTTTTTCAGTATTTCATATGTGTTTCTGTCTGCTAACATTCTGTCCATCTGTTGTTCATATGTTTCCGTGTCCATTACAACTGTGGTTCTGCCTTTGTCGGATGGTAGGATGGCAATGGTTTTTTCGTGTTTTAGTGAGTTTATTGCCATTTGTTCCTCCTTCGTAATGTTTCTGTGTGGTGGTTTGGCTGATTTGAGGATCCCTGCTACCGCGTTTCGGAGTTCTGCTTTCTGTCCCTAGTTTTGGATTTTATGGCATGCTAGTTTTGTGGCAAGTATATTTTCATCATGTGGTATTTTTTTGGGTGTGATGGCAAAATTTTGTCCTTTTGTTAATACGGTTTTCTCTGATACCGTGAGGGTGCGTTTTGATAGCTTCCGCAACCATTGTTCATTGGTTTTGAAGTGTGTTTGTCTGGTTTTGTTTCTTATTTCCATTAGTTTGTTCAGTTTTCTGATCTGGCGTTGTTTGTGTTGCCAAACTCTTGTTCATATGTGCGTTTTAAGTGTGCAGTTATTTCCTCCTCCATGATCTTCTCCAGTGTGTGGTGGTGCTTGAAATTGTCCATTTCCTCTTTTATTTGTGCGCTGATTTCGTTAATCTTGCTTACCGTTGTTCTAATTCGTTCTCTGATGAGAGCTTTTCTTGCTTTTTTGATGATGTTTTCTGCGTTCTTGGTCGGGATAGGGCTTTTTATGTAGAGGCTTGCTGGTGTTATGTCCTCATCTCTGCATTGCAGGTTGAATCTTAGGTGGTTTTTCTGGTGGGCTCGCGCTTTTTCCAGCTTCTCCAGTCGGCGGAGGGCCTTGACCCTGTCATGACCAAAACTTTCTTGGATAAGGCTACAGACGTTCATTTTGTCTTCTGTTTATGTAAATATAGTTTTTTCTTTTGTTCAGACAAGGAATAGTATTTTGTTTTTAAATGTTACCTGCTTGACAGTTTCGACTGTGATTCCAGTCTTCCTCAGAAGCGTCATCCGACGTGTTGCTGACGTGTCATTTATCAGCTGGTCGGCTCGACAGAGCAATCAGAGCCCGTCGAGCCGACCAATTATATATCATATCATTCCTGGACATAAAAATCCACCACAGAGAAGACGGCAGCATTAAAATCACAGTTTACAGAAAACCCACACACACCGACCAGTACCTCCTCTGGACATAAGAACACCCCACAGCACATGAACTATCAGTCGTCAGAACACTATATGAACGAGCGACCATCATAACTGATGAACACGACAGACAGGAGGAGGAAAAACATATTCAACACACACTTACACTGTATCAGTACCCCAAATGGGCCATTAACAAAGGAAGACAACAAGTCAAAAACAAAGACAAGAAGAGCAAGGACAAAAAAACAAAACGCACAAAAAAGACCGATGATAAACCCAAAGATTTCCTAACCATACCATACATCCGGGAGATAACAGAACCAATACAGAGGGTCATGAAAAAACACCACATCAACACTGTCATCAAACCACACACAAAACTCCGCCAACTACTTGTAAACCCTAAGGACAAAATAGCACCGGAACAGAAATGTAATGTCATATATGAGATACCGTGCAAATCATGCAACAAAACATACATGGGGGAAACGGGACGATCATTCAACACAAGGAAAAAAGAACACCAAAAAGAATGCGAAAAGGAGACAGCGGGGAGATTCACACAGACTCAAAAGGAAAAAGCAGAACAGGAGAACTTAAAATCGGCCATCATGGACCACTGCAGAAGACAGAACCATATCATGGACTGGGATAAGGGCACAATCATAACATCGGAAACAAACAAATTCAAACGTTGGATCAAGGAGGCAATAGAGATCAGGAAGTGGGCGAGTGACACCATCAACCGGGACGAGGGGGCGTACACCCTCTGCACACCTGGGATTCCCTCCTCCACAGACCACCCAAGGCGGAGGAGGCACGGTCGGCTCGACGGGCTCTGATTCGTCCGTCGAGCCGACCAGCTGGTAAATGACACGTCAGCAACACGTCGGATGACGCTACTGAGGAAGACTGGAGTCACAGTGGAAACTGTCAAGCAGGAAACATCTAAAAACTATTCCTTGTCTGAACAAAAGAAAAAACTATATTTACATAAACAGAAGACAAAAATGAACGTCTTTAGCCGTTCCTTCTTAGTGCAGCTCTTGGTTTCATGATCAGATCTTTCATGGTTTTTGTCTTCATTTTGTGATTGTGAACCTTGTGCTCCTACGTGATTAGTAAACTAACTGAAACTGAGGCCAACCTAGTTTTAATAATACGGAGGAACTAGAGAATAAAGTGACGACGGAGTATTAGGAAAATTGAAGAAAAGAAAAACACTGGGCACTATAAGAATAAAGTCATAAAATATGGAGATAAAACCTGGAATTTTATGAGTCGAATACAAAACGAATCACAATGTTCTGAGAATAAAGTCGTAGTTATAAAAAAACTCATAATTTAACAAAAATGTTATTTGTTTATGAGATTAAAGTCGTCAGATTCTGAAAATAAAGTCATAATATTATCAGAATAATGTGTTAATTTAAACCAGGTGGTGTAAATCTGCTAATTTCCCAGAATGCAGTGGTGCCCTGCTGGTCCACAGCAGTAGTATCTGTGTTGGATAAAGGACTGGATCTGGACTAGACTCAGTAAATCTGCTCAGTCCCAGTAGATAATGCATATATTCACTGGGGTCAGTCCACGACCTACTGGAAATGACCTTTGGATCAGCTGGTTCTGGTCCTAGTTTTGGAGCCTTTGGATCAGCTGGTTCTGGACCCTAGTTTTGGACCCTTTGGATCAGCTGGTTCTGGGCCCTAGTTTTGGAGCCTTTGGATCAGCTGGTTCTGGGCCCTAGTTTTGGAGCCTTTGGATAAGCTGGTTCTGGGTCCTAGTTTTGGAGCCTTTGGATCATCTGGTTCAGGGCCCTAGTTTTGGAGCCTTTGGATCAGCTGGTTCTGGGTCCTAGTTTTGGACCCTTTGGATCAGCTGGTTCTGGGCCCTAGTTTTGGAGCCTTTGGATCAGCTGGTTCTGGGCCCTAGTTTTGGAGCCTTTGGATAAGCTGGTTCTGGGTCCTAGTTTTGGAGCCTTTGGATCATCTGGTTCAGGGCCCTAGTTTTGGAGCCTTTGGATCAGCTGGTTCTGGGCCCAAGTTTTGAAGCCTTTGGATCATCTGGTTCTGGGACCTAGTTTTGGAGCCTTTGGATCAGCTGGTTCTGGGCCCTAGTTTTGGAGCCTTTGGATCAGCTGGTTCTGGGCCCCAGTTTAGGACCCTTTGGATCAGCTGGGTCTGGGTCATACTTTTGGACCCTTTGGATCAGCAGGTTCTGGGCCTTAGTTTTGGAGCCTTTGGATCATCTGGTTCTGTGCCCTAGTTTTGGACCCTTTTTGATCAGCTGGTTTCATGGCCCTAGTTTTGGAGCCTTTGGATCATCTGGTTCAGGGCCCTAGTTTTGGACCCTTTGGATCAGCTGGTTCTTGGCTAGTTTTGGAGCCTTTGGATCAGCTGGTTCTGGGCCCTAGTTTTGGAGTCTTTGGATCAGCTGGTTCTGGGCCCTAGTTTTGGAGCCTTTGGATCAGCTGGTTCTGGGCCCTAGTTTTGGACCCTTTCGATCATCTGGTTCTGTGTCCTAGTTTTGGACCCTTTGGATCAGCTGGTTCTGGGCCCTAGTTTTGGACCCTTTGGATCAGCTGGTTCTGGTCCCTAGTTTTGGAGCCTTTGGATCATCTGGTTCAGGGCTCTAGTTTTGGAGCCTTTTGATCAGCTGGTTCTGGGCCCTTGTTTTTGAGCCTTTGGATCAGCTGTTTCTGGGCCCTACTTTTGGACCCTTTGGATCATCGGATTCAGGGCCCTGGTTTTGGACCCTTTGGATCAGCTGGTTCTGGGCCCTAATTTTGGAGCCTTTGGATCAGCTATTTCTGGGCCCTAGTTTTGGAGCCGTTGGATCAGGTGGTTCTGGGCCCTGGTTTTGGAGCCGTTGGATCAGGCTGTGCTGGGCACTAGTTTTGGAGCCTTTGGATAAGCTGGTTCTTGGCCCTGGTTTTTGAGCCTTTGGATCAGCTGTTTCTGGGCCCTAGTTTTGGACCCTTTGGATCATCTGGTTCAGGGCCCTGGTTTTGGACCCTTTGGATCAGCTTGTTCTGGGCCCTTGTTTTGGAGCCTTTGGATCAACTGGTTCTTGGCCCTAGTTTTAGAGCCTTTGGATCAGCTGGTTCTGGGCCCAAGTTTTGGAGCCTTTGGATCAGCTGGTTCTGGGCCCTAGTTTTGGACCCTTTGGATGAGCAGGTTCTGGGCCCTAGTTTTGGAGCCTTTGGATCAGCTGGTTCTGGGCCCTAGTTTTGGAGCCTTTGGATCATCTGGTTCTGGGCCCTTGTTTTGGACCCTTTGGATCATCTGGTTCTGGGCCCTAGTTTTGGACCCTTTGGATCATCTGGATCATGGCCCTACTTTTGGAGCCTGTGGATCAGCTGGTTCTGGGCCCTAGTTAAGGACCCTCTGGATCAGCTGGTTCTGGGTCCAAAGTTTGGACCCTTTGGATCAGCTGGTTCTGGGCCCTAGTTTTGGAGCCTTTAGATCAGCTGGTTCTGGGCCCTAGTTTTGGAGCCTTTGGATCAGCTGGTTCTGGGCCCTAGTTTTGGACCCTTTGGATCAGCTGGTTCTGGGCCCAAGTTTTGGAGCCTTTGGATCAGCTGGTTCTGGGCCCTAGTTTTGGACCCTTTGGATGAGCAGGTTCTGGGCCCTAGTTTTGGAGCCTTTGGATCAGCTGGTTCTGGGCCCTAGTTTTGGAGCCTTTGGATCATCTGGTTCTGGGCCCTTGTTTTGGACCCTTTGGATCATCTGGTTCTCGGCCCTAGTTTTGGACCCTTTGGATCATCTGTTTCATGGCCCTAGTTTTGGAGCCTTTGGATCAGCTGGTTCTGGGCCCTAGTTAAGGACCCTCTGGATCAGCTTGTACTGGGTCCTAAGTTTGGACCCTTTTGATCAGCTGGTTCTTGGCCCTTGTTTTGTACCCTTTGGATCAGCTGGTTCTGGGCCCTATTTTTTTACCCTTTGGATCAGCTGGTTCTGGGCCGTAGTTCTGGAGCCTTTGGAACAGCTGGTTCTGGGCCCTTTTTTTGGAGCCTTTGGATCATCTGGTTCTGGGCTCTTGTTTTTGACCCTTTGGATCATCTGGTTCAGGGCCCTGGTTTTGGAGCCTTTGGATCATCTGGTTCAGGGCCCTAATTTTGGAGCCTTTGGATGAGCTGGTTCTTGGCCCTAGTTTTGGAGCCTTTGGATCAGCTGGTTCTGGGCCCTAGTTTTGGAGCCTTTGGATCATATGGTTCTGGATCCTAGTTTTGGATCCTATGGATCAGCTGGTTCTGGGCTCTAGTTTTGGAGCCTTTGGATCAGCTGGTTCTGGGTCCTAGTTTTGGAGCCTTTGGATCATCTGGTTCTGGGCCCAAGTTTTAGACCCTTTGGATCAGCTGGTTCTGGGCCCTAGTTTTAGACACTTTGGATCAGCTGGTTCTGGGCCCTAGTTTTTGAGCCTTTGGATCAGTTGGTTCTTGGCCCTAGTTTTGGACCGTTTGGATCAGGTGGTTCTTGGCCCTAGTTTTTGACCCTTTAGATCAGCTGGTTCTTGGCTAGTTTTGGAGCCTTTGGATCAGCTGGTTCTGGGCCCTAGTTTTGGAGTCTTTGGATCAGCTGGTTCTGGGCCCTAGTTTTGGAGCCTTTGGATCAGCTGGTTCTGGGCCCTAGTTTTGGACCCTTTCGATCATCTGGTTCTGTGTCCTAGTTTTGGACCCTTTGGATCAGCTGGTTCTGGGCCCTAGTTTTAGACCCTTTGGATCAGCTGGTTCTGGTCCCTAGTTTTGGAGCCTTTGGATCATCTGATTCAGGGCCCTGGTTTTGGACCCTTTGGATCAGCTGGTTCTGGGCCCTAATTTTGGAGCCTTTGGATCAGCTATTTCTGGGCCCTAGTTTTGGAGCCGTTGGATCAGGTGGTTCTGGGCCCTAATTTTGGAGCCTTTGGATCAGCTATTTCTGGGCCCTAGTTTTGGAGCCGTTGGATCAGGTGGTTCTGGGCCCTAATTTTGGAGCCTTTGGAACAGCTGGTTCTGGGCCCTTTTTTTGGAGCCTTTGGATCATCTGGTTCTGGGCTCTTGTTTTTGACCCTTTGGATCATCTGGTTCTGGGCCATAGTTTTGGAGCCTTTGGATCATCTGGTTCAGGGCCCTAATTTTGGAGCCTTTGGATGAGCTGGTTCTTGGCCCTAGTTTTGGAGCCTTTGGATCAGCTGGTTCTGGGCCCTAGTTTTGGAGCCTTTGGATCATATGGTTCTGGATCCTAGTTTTGGATCCTATGGATCAGCTGGTTCTGGGCTCTAGTTTTGGAGCCTTTGGATCAGCTGGTTCTGGGTCCTAGTTTTGGAGCCTTTGGATCATCTGGTTCTGGGCCCAAGTTTTAGACCCTTTGGATCAGCTGGTTCTGGGCCCTAGTTTTAGACACTTTGGATCAGCTGGTTCTGGGCCCTAGTTTTTGAGCCTTTGGATCAGTTGGTTCTTGGCCCTAGTTTTGGACCGTTTGGATCAGGTGGTTCTTGGCCCTAGTTTTTGACCCTTTGGATCAGCTGGTTCTTGGCTAGTTTTGGAGCCTTTGGATCAGCTGGTTCTGGGCCCTAGTTTTGGAGTCTTTGGATCAGCTGGTTCTGGGCCCTAGTTTTGGAGCCTTTGGATCAGCTGGTTCTGGGCCCTAGTTTTGGACCCTTTCGATCATCTGATTCTGTGTCCTAGTTTTGGACCCTTTGGATCAGCTGGTTCTGGGCCCTAGTTTTGGACCCTTTGGATCAGCTGGTTCTGGTCCCTTGTTTTGGAGCCTTTGGATCATCTGGTTCAGGGCCCAAGTTTTTGAGCCTTTTGATCAGCTTGTTCTGGGCCCTTGTTTTTGAGCCTTTGGATCAGCTGTTTCTGGGCCCTAGTTTCGGACCCTTTGGATCATCTGATTCAGGGCCCTGGTTTTGGACCCGTTGGATCAGCTGGTTCTGGGCCCTAATTTTGGAGCCTTTGGATCAGCTGGTTCTGGGCCCTAATTTTGGAGCCTTTGGATCAGCTATTTCTGGGCCCTAGTTTTGGAGCCGTTGGATCAGGTGGTTCTGGGCACTAGTTTTGGAGCCTTTGGATCAGCTGGTTCTTGGCCCTTGTTTTTGAGCCTTTGGATCAGCTGTTTCTGGGCCCTAGTTTTGGACCCATTGGATCATCTGGTTCAGGGCCCTGGTTTTGGACCCTTTGGATCAGCTTGTTCTGGGCCCTTGTTTTGGACCCTTTGGATCAGCTGGTTCTGGGCCCTAGTTTTGGAGCCTTTGGATCAGCTGGTTCTGGGCCCTAGTTTTGGACCCTTTCGATCATCTGGTTCTGTGTCCTAGTTTGGGACCCTTTGGATCAGCTGGTTCTGGGCCCTAGTTTTGGACCCTTTGGAACAGCTGGTTCTGGGCCCTAGTTTTGGACCCTTTGGATCAGCTGGTTCTGGGCCCTAGTTTTGGAGACTTTGGATCAGATTGTTCTGGGCCCTAGTTTTGGACCCTTTGGATCAGCTGGTTCTTGGCCCTAGTTTTAGAGCCTTTGGATCAGCTGGTTCTGGGCCCAAGTTTTGGAGCCTTTGGATCAGCTGGTTCTTGGCCCTAGTTTTGGAGCCTTTGGATCAGCTGGTTCTGGGCCCTAGTTTTGGAGCCTTTGGATCAGCTGGTTCTGGGCCCTAGTTTTGGAGGCTTTGGATCATCTGGTTCTGGGCCCTTGTTTTGGACCCTTTGGATCATCTGGTTCTGGGCCCTAGTTTTGGACCCTTTGGATCATCTGGATCATGGCCCTAGTTTTGGAGCCTGTGGATCAGCTGGTTCTGGGCCCTAGTTTTGGACGCTTTGGATCATCTGGATCTTGGCCCTAGTTTTGGACCCTTTGAATCAGCTGGTTCGGGGTCCTAATTTTGGACTCTTTTTATCAGCTGGTTCTGGGCCCTAGTTTTGGAGCCTTTGGATCAGCTGGTTCTGGGCCCTAGTTTTGGAGCCTTTGGATCAGCTGGTTTTGGGCCCTAGTTTTGGACCCTTTGGATCATCTGGTTCTGGGCCCTAGTTTTGGGCCCTTTGGATCATCTGGTTCAGAGCCCTAGTTTTGGAGCCTTTGGATCAGCTGGTTCTGGGCCCTAGTTTTGGAGCCTTTGGATCAGCTGGTTTTGGGCCCTAGTTTTGGACCCTTTGGATCATCTGGTTCTGGGCCCTAGTTTTGGGCCCTTTGGATCATCTGGTTCAGAGCCCTAGTTTTGGACCCTTTGGATCATCTGGTTCTGGGCCTTAGTTTTGGACCCTTTGGATCAGCTGGTTCTTTGCCCTAGTTTTGGAGCCTTTGGATCAGCTGGTTGTGGGCCCTAGTTTAGGACCCTTTGGATCAGCTGGTTCTGGGTCCTAATTTTGGACCCTTTGGATCAGTTGGTTCTGGGCCCTAGTTTTGGTGGCTTTGGATCAGCTGGTTCTGGTCCCTAGTTTTGGAGCCTTTGGATCAGCAGGTTCTGGGCCCTAGTTTTAGAGCCTTTTGATCAGCTGGTTCTGGGACCTTTTTGTGGAGCCTTTGGATCATCTGGTACTGGGCCCTAGTTTTGGATCCTTTGGATCATCTGGTTCAGGGTCCTTGTTTTGGACCCTTTGGAACAGCTTGTTCTGGGCCCTCGTTTTGGAGCCGTTGGATCATCTGGTTCAGGGCTCTAGTTTTGGAGCCTTTGGATAAGCTGGTTCTGGGCCCTAGTTTTGGAGCCTTAAGATCAGCTGGTTCTTGGCTAGTTTTGGATCCTTTTGATCAGCTGGTTCTAGGCCGTAGTTTTGGAGTCTTTGGATCAGCTGGTTCTGGGCCCTAGTTTTGGAGTCTTTGGATCAGCTGGTTCTGGGCCCTAGTTTTTGACCCTTTCGATCATCTGGTTCTTTGTCCTAGTTTTTGACCCTTTGGATCAGCTGGTTCTGGGCCCTAGTTTTGGACCATTTGGAACAGCTGGTTCTAGGCCCTAGTTTTGGACCCTTCTGATCAGCTGGTTCTGGGTCCTAGTTTTGGAGACTTTGGATCAGCTTGTTCTGGGCCCTAGTTTTGGACCCTTTGGATCAGCTGGTTCTGGGCCCTAGTTTTAGAGCCTTTGGATCAGCTGGTTCTGGGCCCAAGTTTTGGAGCCTTTGGATCAGCTAGTTCTGGGCCCTAGTTTTGGACCCTTTGGATGAGCAGGTTCTGGGCCCTAGTTTTGGAGCCTTTGGATCAGCTTGTTCTGGGCCCTAGTTTTGGAGCCTTTGGATCATCTTGTTCTGGGCCCTTGTTTTGGAACCTTTGGATCATCTGGTTCTGGGCCCTAGTTTTGGACCCTTTGGATCATCTGGTTCATGGCCTTAGTTTTGGAGCCTGTGGATCAGCTGGTTCTGGGACCTAGTTTAGGACCCTCTGGATCAGCTGGTTCTGGGTCCTAAGTTTGGACCCTTTGGATCAGCTGGTTCTGGGCCCTAGTTTTGGAGCCTTTGGATCAGCTGGTTCTGCGCCCTAGTTTTGGAGCCTTTGGATTATCTGGTTATGGGCTCTAGTTTTGGACCCTTTGGATCATCTGGTTCTGGGCCATAGTTTTGGAGCCTTTGGATCAGCTGGTTCTGGGCCCTAGTTTTGGACCCTTTGGATCAGCTGGTTCATGGCTACTTTTTGAGCCTTTGGATCAGCTGGTTCTGGGCCCTAGTTTTGGAGCTTTTGGATCAGCTGGTTCTGGGTCCTAATTTTTGACCTTTTTGATCAGCTGGTTCTTGGCCCTAGTTTTGGAGCCTATGGATCAGCTGGTTCTGGGCCCTAATTTCTTAGCCTTTTGATCAGCTGGTTCTGGGCCCTTGTTTTGGACCCTCTGGATCATCTGGTTCTGGGCCCTAGTTTTGGAGCCTTTGGATCAGCTGGTTCTGGGCCCTAGTTTTGGACCCTTTGGATTAGCTGGTTCTGGGCCCTAGTTTTGGAGCCTCTGGATCAGCCGGTTCTAGGCCCTTGTTTTGGACCCTTTGGATCATCTGGTTCAGGGCCCTAGTTTTGGAGCCTTTGGATCAGCTGGTTCTGGGCCCTAGTTTTGGAGGCTTTGGATCAGCTGGTTCTGGGCCCTTGTTTTGGAGCCTTTGGATCAGCTGGTTCTGGGTCCTAATTTTTGACCCTTTTGATCAGCTGGTTCTTGGCCCTAGTTTTTGAGCCTTTGGATCAGCTGGTTTTGGGTCCTCGTTTTGGAGCCTTTGGATAAGCTGGTTTTGGGCCCTAGTTTTGGAGCCTTTGGATCATCTGGTTCAGGGCCTTAGTTTTGGACCCTGTTGATCAGCTGGTTGTGGGCCCTAGTTTTGCAGCCTTTGGATCATCTGGTTCAGGGCCCTAGTTTTGCAGCCTTTGGATCATCTGGTTCAGGGCCCTAGTTTTGAACCCTTTGGATCAGCTGGTTCTGGGCCCTAGTTTTGGAGCCTTTGGATCATCTGGTTCTGGATCCTAGTTTTGGATCCTTTGGATCAGCTGGTTTTGGGCTTTAGTTTTGGAGCCTTTGGATCATCTGGATCATGGCCCTAGTTTTGGAGCCTGTGGATCAGCTGGTTCTGGGCCCTAGTTTTGGACGCTTTGGATCATCTGGATCTTGGCCCTAGTTTTGGACCCTTTGAATCAGCTGGTTCGGGGTCCTAATTTTGGACTCTTTTTATCAGCTGGTTCTGGGCCCTAGTTTTGGAGCCTTTGGATCAGCTGGTTTTGGGCCCTAGTTTTGGACCCTTTGGATCATCTGGTTCTGGGCCCTAGTTTTGGGCCCTTTGGATCATCTGGTTCAGAGCCCTAGTTTTGGAGCCTTTGGATCAGCTGGTTCTGGGCCCTAGTTTTGGAGCCTTTGGATCAGCTGGTTTTGGGCCCTAGTTTTGGACCCTTTGGATCATCTGGTTCTGGGCCCTAGTTTTGGGCCCTTTGGATCATCTGGTTCAGAGCCCTAGTTTTGGACCCTTTGGATCATCTGGTTCTGGGCCTTAGTTTTGGACCCTTTGGATCAGCTGGTTCTTTGCCCTAGTTTTGGAGCCTTTGGATCAGCTGGTTGTGGGCCCTAGTTTAGGACCCTTTGGATCAGCTGGTTCTGGGTCCTAATTTTGGACCCTTTGGATCAGTTGGTTCTGGGCCCTAGTTTTGGTGGCTTTGGATCAGCTGGTTCTGGTCCCTAGTTTTGGAGCCTTTGGATCAGCAGGTTCTGGGCCCTAGTTTTAGAGCCTTTGGATCAGCTGGTTCTGGGACCTTTTTGTGGAGCCTTTGGATCATCTGGTACTGGGCCCTAGTTTTGGATCCTTTGGATCATCTGGTTCAGGGTCCTTGTTTTGGACCCTTTGGAACAGCTTGTTCTGGGCCCTCGTTTTGGAGCCGTTGGATCATCTGGTTCAGGGCTCTAGTTTTGGAGCCTTTGGATAAGCTGGTTCTGGGCCCTAGTTTTGGAGCCTTAAGATCAGCTGGTTCTTGGCTAGTTTTGGATCCTTTTGATCAGCTGGTTCTAGGCCGTAGTTTTGGAGTCTTTGGATCAGCTGGTTCTGGGCCCTAGTTTTGGAGTCTTTGGATCAGCTGGTTCTGGGCCCTAGTTTTTGACCCTTTCGATCATCTGGTTCTTTGTCCTAGTTTTTGACCCTTTGGATCAGCTGGTTCTGGGCCCTAGTTTTGGACCATTTGGAACAGCTGGTTCTAGGCCCTAGTTTTGGACCCTTCTGATCAGCTGGTTCTGGGTCCTAGTTTTGGAGACTTTGGATCAGCTTGTTCTGGGCCCTAGTTTTGGACCCTTTGGATCAGCTGGTTCTGGGCCCTAGTTTTAGAGCCTTTGGATCAGCTGGTTCTGGGCCCAAGTTTTGGAGCCTTTGGATCAGCTAGTTCTGGGCCCTAGTTTTGGACCCTTTGGATGAGCAGGTTCTGGGCCCTAGTTTTGGAGCCTTTGGATCAGCTTGTTCTGGGCCCTAGTTTTGGAGCCTTTGGATCATCTTGTTCTGGGCCCTTGTTTTGGAACCTTTGGATCATCTGGTTCTGGGCCCTAGTTTTGGACCCTTTGGATCATCTGGTTCATGGCCTTAGTTTTGGAGCCTGTGGATCAGCTGGTTCTGGGACCTAGTTTAGGACCCTCTGGATCAGCTGGTTCTGGGTCCTAAGTTTGGACCCTTTGGATCAGCTGGTTCTGGGCCCTAGTTTTGGAGCCTTTGGATCAGCTGGTTCTGCGCCCTAGTTTTGGAGCCTTTGGATTATCTGGTTATGGGCTCTAGTTTTGGACCCTTTGGATCATCTGGTTCTGGGCCATAGTTTTGGAGCCTTTGGATCAGCTGGTTCTGGGCCCTAGTTTTGGACCCTTTGGATCAGCTGGTTCATGGCTACTTTTTGAGCCTTTGGATCAGCTGTTCTGGGCCCTAGTTTTGGAGCTTTTGGATCAGCTGGTTCTGGGTCCTAATTTTTGACCTTTTTGATCAGCTGGTTCTTGGCCCTAGTTTTGGAGCCTATGGATCAGCTGGTTCTGGGCCCTAATTTCTTAGCCTTTTGATCAGCTGGTTCTGGGCCCTTGTTTTGGACCCTTTGGATCATCTGGTTCTGGGCCCTAGTTTTGGAGCCTTTGGATCAGCTGGTTCTGGGCCCTAGTTTTGGACCCTTTGGATTAGCTGGTTCTGGGCCCTAGTTTTGGAGCCTCTGGATCAGCCGGTTCTAGGCCCTTGTTTTGGACCCTTTGGATCATCTGGTTCAGGGCCCTAGTTTTGGAGCCTTTGGATCAGCTGGTTCTGGGCCCTAGTTTTGGAGGCTTTGGATCAGCTGGTTCTGGGCCCTTGTTTTGGAGCCTTTGGATCAGCTGGTTCTTGGCCCTAGTTTTGGAGCCTTTGGATCAGCTGGTTCTGGGTCCTAATTTTTGACCCTTTTGATCAGCTGGTTCTTGGCCCTAGTTTTTGAGCCTTTGGATCAGCTGGTTTTGGGTCCTCGTTTTGGAGCCTTTGGATAAGCTGGTTTTGGGCCCTAGTTTTGGAGCCTTTGGATCATCTGGTTCAGGGCCTTAGTTTTGGACCCTGTTGATCAGCTGGTTGTGGGCCCTAGTTTTGCAGCCTTTGGATCATCTGGTTCAGGGCCCTAGTTTTGCAGCCTTTGGATCATCTGGTTCAGGGCCCTAGTTTTGAACCCTTTGGATCAGCTGGTTCTGGGCCCTAGTTTTGGAGCCTTTGGATCATCTGGTTCTGGATCCTAGTTTTGGATCCTTTGGATCAGCTGGTTTTGGGCTTTAGTTTTGGAGCCTTTGGATCATCTGGTTCAGGGCCCTAGTTTTAGAGCTTTTGGATCAGCTGGTTCTGGGCACTAGTTTTACACACGTTGGATCAGCTGGTTCAGGGCCCTAGTTTTAGAGCTTTTGGATCAGCTGGTTCTGGGCCCTAGTTTTTGAGCCTTTGGATCAGTTGGTTCTTGGCCCTAGTTTTGGACCGTTTGGATCAGGTGGTTCTTGCCCCTAGTTTTTAACCCTTTGGATCAGCTGGTTCTTGGCTAGTTTTGTAGCCTTTGGATCAGGTGGTTCTGGGCCCTAGTTTTTGAGCCTTTGGATCAGCTGGTTTTGGGTCCTCGTTTTGGAGCCTTTGGATAAGCTGGTTTTGGGCCCTAGTTTTGGAGCCTTTGGATCATCTGGTTCAGGGCCTTAGTTTTGGACCCTGTTGATCAGCTGGTTGTGGGCCCTAGTTTTGCAGCCTTTGGATCATCTGGTTCAGGGCCCTAGTTTTGCAGCCTTTGGATCATCTGGTTCAGGGCCCTAGTTTTGAACCCTTTGGATCAGCTGGTTCTGGGCCCTAGTTTTGGAGCCTTTGGATCATCTGGTTCTGGATCCTAGTTTTGGATCCTTTGGATCAGCTGGTTTTGGGCTTTAGTTTTGGAGCCTTTGGATCATCTGGTTCAGGGCCCTAGTTTTAGAGCTTTTGGATCAGCTGGTTCTGGGCACTAGTTTTACACACGTTGGATCAGCTGGTTCAGGGCCCTAGTTTTAGAGCTTTTGGATCAGCTGGTTCTGGGCCCTAGTTTTTGAGCCTTTGGATCAGTTGGTTCTTGGCCCTAGTTTTGGACCGTTTGGATCAGGTGGTTCTTGCCCCTAGTTTTTAACCCTTTGGATCAGCTGGTTCTTGGCTAGTTTTGTAGCCTTTGGATCAGGTGGTTCTGGGCCCTAGTTTTGGAGTCCTTGGATCAGCTGGTTCTGGGCCCTAGTTTTGGACCCTTTGGATGAGCAGGTTCTGGGCCCTAGTTTTGGAGCCTTTGGATCAGCTGTTTCTTGGCCCTAGTTTTGGAGCCTTTGGATCAGCTGGTTCTGGGCCCTTGTTTTGGACCTTTTGGATCATCTGGTTCTGGGCCCTAGTTCTTGACCCTTTGGATCATCTGTTTCATGGCCCTAGTTTTGGAGCCTTTGGATCAGCTGGTTCTGGGCCCTTGTTAAGGACCCTCTGGATCAGCTTGTTCTGGGTCCTAAGTTTGGACCCTTTTGATCAGCTGGTTCTTGGCCCTTGTTTTGTACCCTTTGGATCAGCTGGTTCTGGGCCCTATTTTTTTTACCCTTTGGATCAGCTGGTTCTGGGCCCTAGTTCTGGAGCCTTTGGAACAGCTGGTTCTGGGCCCTTTTTTTGGAGCCTTTGGATCATCTGGTTCTGGGCTCTTGTTTTTGACCCTTTGGATCATCTGGTTCTGGGCCATAGTTTTGGAGCCTTTGGATCATCTGGTTCAGGGCCCTAATTTTGGAGCCTTTGGATGAGCTGGTTCTTGGCCCTAGTTTTTGAGCCTTTGGATCAGCTGGTTCTGGGCCCTAGTTTTGGAGCCTTTGGATCATATGGTTCTGGATCCTAGTTTTGGATCCTTTGGATCAGCTGGTTCAGGGCTCTAGTTTTGGAGCCTTTGGATCAGCTGGTTCTGGGTCCTAGTTTTGGAGCCTTTGGATCATCTGGTTCTGGGCCCAAGTTTTAGAGCCTTTGGATCAGCTGGTTCTGGGCCCTAGTTTTAGACACTTTGGATCAGCTGGTTCTGGGCCCTAGTTTTTGAGCCTTTGGATCAGTTGGTTCTTGGCCCTAGTTTTGGACCGTTTGGATCAGGTGGTTCTTGGCCCTAGTTTTTGACCCTTTTGATCAGCTGGTTCTTGGCTAGTTTTGGAGCCTTTGGATCAGCTGGTTCTGGGCCCTAGTTTTGGAGTCTTTGGATCAGCTGGTTCTGGGCCCTAGTTTTGGAGCCTTTGGATCAGCTGGTTCTGGGCCCTAGTTTTGGACCCTTTCGATCATCTGGTTCTGTGTCCTAGTTTTGACCCTTTGGATCAGCTGGTTCTGGGCCCTAGTTTTGGACCCTTTGGATCAGCTGGTTCTGGTCCCTAGTTTTGGAGCCTTTGGATCATCTGGTTCAGGGCTCTAGTTTTGGATCCTTTTGATCAGCTGGTTCTGGGCCCTTGTTTTGAGCCTTTGGATCAGCTGTTTCTGGGCCCTAGTTTTGGACCCTTTGGATCATCGGATTCAGGGCCCTGGTTTTGGACCCTTTGGATCAGCTGGTTCTGGGCCCTAATTTTGGAGCCTTTGGATCAGCTATTTCTGGGCCCTAGTTTTGGAGTCGTTGGATCAGGTGGTTCTGGGCCCTGGTTTTGGAGCCGTTGGATCAGGTGGTTCTGGGCACTAGTTTTGGAGCCTTTGGATAAGCTGGTTCTTGGCCCTGGTTTTTGAGCCTTTGGATCAGCTGTTTCTGGGCCCTAGTTTTGGACCCTTTGGATCATCTGGTTCAGGGCCCTGGTTTTGGACCCTTTGGATCAGCTTGTTCTGGGCCCTTGTTTTGGAGCCTTTGGATCAGCTGGTTCTTGGCCCTAGTTTTAGAGCCTTTGGATCAGCTGGTTCTGGGCCCAAGTTTTGGAGCCTTTGGATCAGCTGGTTCTGGGCCCTAGGTTTGGACCCTTTGGATGAGCAGGTTCTGGGCCCTAGTTTTGGAGCCTTTGGATCAGCTGGTTCTGGGCCCTAGTTTTGGAGCCTTTGGATCATCTGTTTCTGGGCCCTTGTTTTGGACCCTTTGGATCATCTGGTTCTGGGCCCTAGTTTTGGACCCTTTGGATCATCTGGATCATGGCTCTAGTTTTTGAGCCTGTGGATCAGCTGGTCCTGGGCCCCAGTTAAGGACCCTCTGGATCAGCTGGTTCTGGGTCCTAAGTTTGGACCCTTTGGATCAGCTGGTTCTGGGCCCTTGTTTTGGAGCCTTTAGATCAGCTTGTTCTGGGCCCTAGTTTTGGAGCCTTTGGATCAGCTGGTTCTGGGCCCTAGTTTTGGACCCTTTGGATCAGCTGGTTCTGGGCCCTAGTTAAGGACCCTCTGGATCAGCTTGTTCTGGGTCCTAAGTTTGGACCCTTTTGATCAGCTGGTTCTTGGCCCTTGTTTTGTACCCTTTGGATCAGCTGGTTCTGGGCCCTATTTTTTTACCCTTTGGATCAGCTGGTTCTGGGCCCTAGTTCTGGAGCCTTTGGAACAGCTGGTTCTGGGCCCTTTTTTTGGAGCCTTTGGATCATCTGGTTCTGGGCTCTTGTTTTTTACCCTTTGGATCATCTGGTTCTGGGCCATAGTTTTGGAGCCTTTGGATCATCTGGTTCAGGGCCCTAATTTTGGAGACTTTGGATCAGCTTGTTCTGGGCCCTAGTTTTGGACCCTTTGGATGAGCAGGTTCTGGGCCCTAGTTTTGGAGCCTTTGGATCAGCTGGTTCTGGGCCCTAGTTTTGGAGCCTTTGGATCATCTGGTTCTGGATCCTAGTTTTGGATCCTTTGGATCAGCTGGTTCTGGGCTCTAGTTTTGGAGCCTTTGGATCAGCTGGTTCTGGGTCCTAGTTTTGGAGCCTTTGGATCATCTGGTTCTGGGCCCAAGTTTTAGAGCCTTTGGATCAGCTGGTTCTGGGCCCTAGTTTTAGACACTTTGGATCAGCTGGTTCTGGGCCCTAGTTTTTGAGCCTTTGGATCAGTTGGTTCTTGGCCCTAGTTTTGGACCGTTTGGATCAGGTGGTTCTTGGCCCTTGTTTTTGACCCTTAAGATCAGCTGGTTCTTGGCTAGTTTTGGATCCTTTTGATCAGCTGGTTCTAGGCCGTAGTTTTGGAGTCTTTGGATCAGCTGGTTCTGGGCCCTAGTTTTGGAGTCTTTGGATCAGCTGGTTCTGGGCCCTAGTTTTTGACCCTTTCGATCATCTGGTTCTTTGTCCTAGTTTTTGACCCTTTGGATCAGCTGGTTCTGGGCCCTAGTTTTGGACCATTTGGAACAGCTGGTTCTAGGCCCTAGTTTTGGACCCTTCTGATCAGCTGGTTCTGGGTCCTAGTTTTGGAGACTTTGGATCAGCTTGTTCTGGGCCCTAGTTTTGGACCCTTTGGATCAGCTGGTTCTGGGCCCTAGTTTTAGAGCCTTTGGATCAGCTGGTTCTGGGCCCAAGTTTTGGAGCCTTTGGATCAGCTAGTTCTGGGCCCTAGTTTTGGACCCTTTGGATGAGCAGGTTCTGGGCCCTAGTTTTGGAGCCTTTGGATCAGCTTGTTCTGGGCCCTAGTTTTGGAGCCTTTGGATCATCTTGTTCTGGGCCCTTGTTTTGGAACCTTTGGATCATCTGGTTCTGGGCCCTAGTTTTGGACCCTTTGGATCATCTGGTTCATGGCCTTAGTTTTGGAGCCTGTGGATCAGCTGGTTCTGGGACCTAGTTTAGGACCCTCTGGATCAGCTGGTTCTGGGTCCTAAGTTTGGACCCTTTGGATCAGCTGGTTCTGGGCCCTAGTTTTGGAGCCTTTGGATCAGCTGGTTCTGCGCCCTAGTTTTGGAGCCTTTGGATTATCTGGTTATGGGCTCTAGTTTTGGACCCTTTGGATCATCTGGTTCTGGGCCATAGTTTTGGAGCCTTTGGATCAGCTGGTTCTGGGCCCTAGTTTTGGACCCTTTGGATCAGCTAGTTCATGGCTACTTTTTGAGCCTTTGGATCAGCTGGTTCTGGGCCCTAGTTTTGGAGCTTTTGGATCAGCTGGTTCTGGGCTCTAGTTTTGGAGCCTTTGGATCAGCTGGTTCTGGGCCCTAGTTTTGGACCCTTTTTGATCAGCTGGTTCTGGGCCCTAGTTTTGGACCCTTTGGATCAGCTGGTTCTCGACCCTAGTTTTGGACCCTTTTGATCAGCTGGTTCTGGGCCCTAGTTTTGGAGCCTTTGGAACACCTGGTTCTTGTCCTAGTTTTGGACCCTGGTTGTCAGTCCTTATGAAACCATGTATATTAGTTTCAGGTCCAAATAGCACTGATCCCCTCCACCCTGGATCAGGTCTGGATCCTCCATTTGGGTCCACATGTCAGTGTTCATGGACCACTTGTTCTTTGGTAGCTCGTACAGATCCATGTCCAGTCCAACTGTTCTTCATTTAATTTCAGATTTCCCATGATCCTTTGCTCTAGCTGTGTTTACTGCTATACTCCGTCATGTTGAGCAGGTTGGTTTAAGACACTCAGTCTGACTGAGGGGTGGGTGGGTGGGTGGGTGGGGGGTAGGTGCAGATCCTCTGTATGTATGGGCCAAACTGTCTAATCCAGTCCAAATGTGTTGGAGGTGAACACTTCCTGTGTCCTCCAGACTCATTCTCCAACAGTGGAGCTGGTTTTGTTAGAAATATTGTTTTAAATAGTTGTAATATCTCAGTGGAGTTCAGATCAAGATGAAAACTCTTGGAACAAGTCAAATAATCTGAACAAGATTAAGTCTCATTACAAAATCTAATCCCGTTCCTGGTCTGGACTGACCATAAAAACCTGGAATACCTGCGTTCCGCTAAGCGTCTAAACTCCAGGCAGGCCAGGTGGGCTCTCTTTTTTACCCGTTTTAATTTTTCCCTGTCCTATCGGCCGGGCTCTAAGAATGGCAAGCCGGACGCCCTGTCCAGAATGTTTTCTGCCACTGACTCTGTCCTAGAACCTGAAAATATTTTGCCAGAGTCCTGTGTAGTGGGGACTTTTCACTGGGCCATTGAGAAGTCTGTTAGTGAGGCTCTTAAAGACTGTGATGTCCCGGAGGGGGTGCCGCCGGGTCGGCTGTTTGTCCCTGTTTGTCTCCGCCCGCAGGTGATCCAGTGGGCTCACACGTCCAGAATGGCGTGCCACCCAGGTGTTCGATGTACGATGTTCATCATTAAACAGCGGTTCTGGTGGTCCGGGATTGTCAAAGAGGTGGCTGAATATGTGGCCGCGTGTCCCACCTGTGCATCCTGTAAGCCATCCCACGCAGCTCCAGCCGGTCAGTTACATCCCCTACCAGGTCCTAAGAGGCCATGGTCGGATATTTCCCTGGACTTCGTGACGGGTCTGCCCCCCTCAGACGGTAACACCACTGTACTCACTATTGTTGATAGGTTTTCTAAAATGGTTCATTTTGTCGCCATGCCGAAACTCCCTACCGCTAAGGAGACGGCTGAGGCTCTGTTACATAATGTGTGTAGACTACATGGCCTTCCTAAGGATGTGGTGTCTGATAGGGGTCCACAGTTTGTGGCTCGCTTCTGGCGGGCTTTTTGTGCCCTCATAGGGGCATCTGTCAGTCTCTCCTCTGGATATCATCCACAGAGCAATGGACAAACTGAGCGGGTCAACCAGATTCTGGAAACCGGTCTGCGTGTGTTGGCTTCGCATAATCCGGCCTCCTGGAGCCGTCAGCTGGTCTGGGTCGAGTTCGCACACAACTCGCTACCCTGTGCCTCATCTGGTTTGTCTCCGTTCCATGTCGTGTATGGATATCAACCGCCCCTGTTCTCATCATCGGAGAGAGAAGTCAGCGTTCCTTCTGCCCAGGCCCTCATCAGACGTTGCAGGAGGACCTGGATGCGGGCCAGACAGGCTTTATTAAAGTCGGTCGGTTACTATAAGTCCATGGCGGACCGCCGCAGGACCCCAGCGCCGGCCTATCAGCAGGACCAGCGGGTATGGCTATCTACACGTCATCTTCCATTGAGGGTGGAGAACCGCAAGCTGGCGCCCAGGTTTGTTGGCCCGTTTCCCATATCTAAAGTTATTAACCCTGTTTCAGTCCGTTTAAGGCTGCCCCGAACCATGAAGATCCATCCCACGTTTCATGTTAGTCAAGTCAAGCCTGCGAAGGAAAGCCGGCTGGTACCCCCCACTCCGCCCCCACCGCCGCCTCGGCTCATCGATGGTGACCCGGTGTACTCAGTACGACGACTCCTAGCGGCCCGCCGCCGTGGAAGAGGATTCCAGTATCTGGTGGATTGGGAGGGATACGGACCAGAAGAGCGGTCCTGGGTCCCTGCGTCCTTCATCCTGGACCCGGACCTCATCAGGGATTTCCATCATCGCCATCCTGAGGTTCCTGGTCTGTCTGGAGCCGTCCCTTGAGGGGGGGGTACTGTCATATCAGTCCCTGGACTTTTACTTGTTTTGTCTGTCTTGTGTGTCGTTTCCTGTTTTATTTTGTTAGTTTCCCTCATGTGTCTTGTCTGGTGTCTTTACTTCCTTTTTGTGTTCACCTTTCCCCTGATTTCCTGACTCCTCCCTGATTGTCTCCACCTGTGTCCAATTGTCTTCCCGCCCTCTTGTGTATTTTAACCCTGTGTTCTCCCCTGTTCGTTGCCAGTTCGTTTTCTACCTTTGGTGTGATAACTTACCAGCGTTTTTTGATCCTGCCTGCCTGTTGTGACCCGTTTTGCCCATCGACCACCGACTCTGCCTGTTCCTCGTCTGCCTGCTCGTCTGCCTTCGACCTGGTTTGTCCATCACACCTGAGTATACGCCTGACCCCTGTCTGTTCCTCCGCCTTGGTGCCTTATCCTGGTTTTGACCCCTGCCTGGACTATCGTCGGGTTCCCCTCGTGTGCTCCTGACCTGGGCCGTAACGTGGTTCACTTAAGATCCGAAACCGAGACGATTCCCCAACTCAGTCCAGCTGAAGATATATTCATTACTATTCTGTGTGAACCTGTTACTCTGTCTATTACTAATAAATCCCTTTTAACTGTATTCCTGTCTGAGGGTCTTGCATCTGGGTCCAGTACTCGTACTATCTGTCCTAACAGTAATAACGGATGTAGACATTATAATAACGGATGTAGACATTAGAATAATGGATGTAGACATTATAATAACGGATGTAGACATTAGAATAATGGATGTAGACAGTATAATAACGGATGTAGACAGTATAATAATGGATGTAAACTTTATAATAACGGATGTAGACATTAGAATAATGGATGTAAACTTTATAATAACGGATGTAGACAGTATAATAATGGATGTAAACTTTATAATAACGGATGTAGACATTAGAATAATGGATGTAAACTTTATAATAACGGATGTAGACAGTATAATAATGGATGTAAACTTTATAATAACGGATGTAGACAGTATAATAATGGATGTAGACAGTATAATAACGGATGTAGACATTAGAATAATGGATGTAGACAGTATAATAACGGATGTAGACAGTATAATAATGGATGTAAACTTTATAATAACGGATGTAGACAGTATAATAATGGATGTAGACAGTATAATAACGGATGTAGACAATATAATAATGGATGTAAACTTTATAATAACGGATGTAGACATTCGAATAATGGATGTAGACAGTATAATAACGGATGCATAAGTTTGACTGTAGGTACTTACAAACATGACTCTCTTTGGAATGTGGTCAGACTCCACTAGAGGGTTCTTGTACAACCACAGCTCCTCTGGTTGAATCACTCTCTCAAAGGGTTCCAGGAATTCAGTAGATCTGCAGCAGAGAGCAGAACATCCACCATCACATACAGACAACAGCAGAACATACAGACAACAGCAGAACATCCACCATCACATACAGAGAACAACAGAACATACAGAGAACAACAGAACATCCACCATCACATACAGAGAACAACAGAACATACAGAGAACAACAGAACATCCACCATCACATACAGAGAACAACAGAACATACAGAGAACAACAGAACATCCACCATCACATACAGAGAACAACAGAACATACAGAGAACAACAGAACATCCACCATCACATACAGAGAACAACAGAACATACAGAGAATAACAGAACATACAGAGAACAGCAGAACATCCACCATCACATACAGAGAACAACAGAACATACAGAGAACAACAGAACATACAGAGAACAACAGAACATACAGAGAGCAGCAGAACATCCACCATCACATACAGAGAACAACAGAACATACAGAGAACAGAACATACAGAGAACAGCAGAACATACAGAGAACAACAGAACATACAGAGAACAACAGAACATACAGAGAACAGCAGAACATACAGAGAACAACAGAACATCCACCATCACATACAGAGAACAACAGAACATACAGAGAACAGCAGAACATACAGAGAACAGCAGAACATACAGAGAACACATTTGGACAGTGGACAGGACTGTTTGCAGAGGTTGGGTTTTCTCTTTCAGGTTTAAAGGACGACTTCAGCCCACATCTCCTACACTAAAGGGTTCCGTTGTGTTAAACAAATGATTCCACAGGTTTTCTGATTTTCCCTCTTCACAGGGTTAGTCTGTCTAGTGGACATACGTGTATTTGGTCTGTCTAGTGGACATACGTGTATTTGGTCTGTCTAGTGGACATACGTGTATTTGGTCTGTCTAGTGGACATACGTGTAATTGGTCTGTCTAGTGGACATACGTGTATTTGGTCTGTCTAGTGGACATACGTGTAATTGGTCTGTCTAGTGGACATACGTGTATTTGGTCTGTCTAGTGGACATACGTGTATTTGGTCTGTCTAGTGGACATACGTGTAATTGGTCTGTCTAGTGGACATACGTGTAATTGGTCTGTCTAGTGGACATACGTGTATTTGGTCTGTCTAGTGGACATACGTGTATTTGGTCTGTCTAGTGGACATACGTGTATTTGGTCTGTCTAGTGGACATACGTGTAATTGGTCTGTCTAGTGGACATACGTGTATTTGGTCTGTCTAGTGGACATACGTGTAATTGGTCTGTCTAGTGGACATACGTGTAATTGGTCTGTCTAGTGGACATACGTGTATTTGGTCTGTCTAGTGGACATACGTGTATTTGGTCTGTCTAGTGGACATACGTGTAATTGGTCTGTCTAGTGGACATACGTGTAATTGGTCTGTCTAGTGGACATACGTGTATTTGGTCTGTCTAGTGGACATACGTGTATTTGGTCTGTCTAGTGGACATACGTGTATTTGGTCTGTTGTGGTCATGTGACCCTTTCTTCAGCTCATGCAGGTCTGACTTGTGGCTCAGGTCCACTTGTGGCTCAGGTCCACTTGTGGCTCAGGTCCACATGTGGCTCAGGTCCAGATCTCCACAGTGTGTGCTCCATCTTCCATCAGTGACCTTCAGAGGGTTCTCAGACTCATTCACACATGGACCAGGGTCAGTACATACTACAGTGGTCTACCTGTCCTACAGGGCCTATCTAGCACCAGCTACACCAGCTGAATGAGTTGGAGGTGCATGTGTTCCCTCAGGCAGCTACTGAGGAACAAACACACAGAAAATCCTCTGCACAGTGTTTGATTCCACAGGTCTGTGTTTGAAGGTACACAACAGCTGCAGAGGGAGAAGAACCAGGCTGGTCTGATGACAACACCTGGACTTCCATCCAGTGTCAGTGTTTGTGCCATTTATTATCCACATCAAAGGGACATTAGAGTTGTGGTCCATGGGCCAAGACCAGATCTTTGGGATACTGGTCCCACCCAGTGGGGCCAGTTCCAGCCATGCATTTTCCACTGGCCTGTATCTGTAGATCATATCTGGCTCTGATAGTCCTTCCACAGCAGCTCAGCCCCAGCTATCAGACACTGAATAAACCCACTGTAAGGGACCGAAGCAGAGGTCATCAAAGGTCATCTGAATGGATGGAATGTTCAAACCAACACAGACTCAGCACATTCATGACCAGTTCTGTTCTTCTCACAGATGTGAGTTCCATCTAAACCAGAATAAACCGTTTAGACTGTAGATGAGTGCAGACTGCAGCAGTACACATACAGCAGTCTGGTAGATGAACAGTCTGTCCTCTAAGAGAAGTTTAATTAAGGTTCAGTGAAATAAGGAGGAAAAGTGAATGTGAGAGAAAGTCTTTAAGGTTAAGAGAAAATGTCTATAATAGTTTAACAGTTTCATTGTGAGCATAATTAACCCATGAAGACCCAAATATACACATGTGACCAAAAGCATCAGCTGATCTAAACTGTTTCAGACTGACTGATCCATTCATTCTGTCCATACATGTCAATAACTGGTGTCAAATACAGTTCTGCAGCTTTTCATGGTCATCAGATATGACCATATTTGGACATTCAGAGGCTCCGTAGTTACCATGGAAACACCGTCATCTTCTCCAGCATTGCTTCTCCAGTCAAACCCGTGCAGTTGGATCAGTGCAGGTGGATGGACACACTGGGTTTAGGTTCAGTTCAGGACAGACTGGACTGAAAAACACACTGTTTCTCAAGTTCCATGATGATTAAAGAACATGATTCATAAAATAGGGAGATAAATATTTATTATAATAATATTTTCTGGGGAGGGGGTGGGATTAAATAAGTGACACTTCTTCCCACCCCTTTTTAGGCATGTAAATGAAACTAGTGTTCTGTTCTTCTGTCTAAGATTGTTATAATTGTTGATATTTGTATTATTATGTTTTGCTTGTTGCATATATGTTAAATTTCATTGCATGTTCGGAGTAAAACACTAAATCAAATCCAAATAAATGAAGACTCTGGTGCTAAAAGTGCTGAAGTCCCATTTTTGGACAGTTCCAGTTGAGCATATAAACAGGATGTATTGGTTTAGCTCAGTCCACCCAATAAATATTTTTAACAGACTATTTTTGTGACATCAGTCCTTTCAGCACCAGGGTCTTCAAATACAGGAAAAGACCTGATTTTCACAGAAAAAATGCAGATGACAGAGGCTAAAGTCCTGATAAATGGTGCTAAATGACTTAAAGGTTAAACAGAGGGAACTGAGCCACCAGTGGTGTCATTCATTGGAGGCGTTCCCTCTTGTGTGCTGTGCCACTCAGCCCTGAGTCCAGTTTCAGTTCAGCTCTAACATCCAGACCTGCACACACCACAACACCTTCTGTGTTCTTTTCCTGTGTGTTTGCATGGGGGTCGTCTCTAGAACATGTGCTCTTCTGTCTGAAATGAAATGGTCCGTTGGTTTTCTGCTCTGTAGTTGTGTCATTATTAAACTGCTGTCTTTGCTGGGATCACTGCAGAACTTCAGAACTTTCATTTGTTTTCATTTGTTCTGTATGAAAAGACAGTTTATCATCACTTCACTTATTTCAGTCTGAACTGTGTCTTGACTCAGTCTGAAATAAACATTCACATTTACTTGCCTCGGATACGGTGCTGGAATGGAATGAAAACACCTAGACTATTTTCTGAAAGAAACATTCAATTGTAACATCTTCCAATAAAATCTGAAAAGTAGAAGCAGAATGGAATGTCACAGCCTTATCTTGGATCAATTCCACTGCATTTTGACAGGAAAAGGTGGAAGGATTCACAAATACCACCAGACGCCATTAAGAGGAATGATACATGTTTTGGAAAAAAGAGGTACCATATGATCATGACTAATGCCGTGTTTCCACTATGTGGAACTGGCTCGACTCGGCTTGGCTCGGCTCGGTATTCCTGGAGAGCGTTCCCATTCCAGAATACTACAGACTTTACAGTACCACGTCGTCATAGCGATGCGGCGTGTTACTTCCGTGTCGTCTGCTCAGAGTTGCTGATAACTCGCTCGTTGCGTGTTGTCTCGTCTGAATTTTTACGTCGGCCACCACAGACTGAACCTCCTGGACTGACCCTGGTCTAGTTTTGGGCTGTTCTCATGTGCATTAATGTTCCGCTATATTTACTGTCCACTTCTGCATCTGGTTTTTGTAAAGTGCGGGTCACAGAGAAAACTGTCTGACCAATCAGTGGTCTGCAGTGTGTACACGTCACCTTTTAGTATCTGGTCCCCAGTCCTGGAACTTCGGCAGAGGTGAGACCAAAAAACTAGTTTCAGGTACCAGGTTCCAGGTCCTTTTTCGTAACGGAAACACAAAAAGGCTGAGCTGAGTGGAGTGGAGTGGAGCCGATACCACGTAGTGGAAACGGGGCATAAGCTCCTCATTTGGAAAGGCTATCATGGTTTAATACACATATATATACATATTTATACACATATATGTCCTACTAACAAAATGGCCATAAAAAAATAAAGGAAGGTCCGCACAGCCTGTGAGCTCCCAAACCATTTATTCAGCTATGTGACGTTTCAGGCCGAGGCCCTTCATCAGACTCAGGATCCTATTTTTGGACGTGTGTGTTGTTTGCCTTTTTTCACGACTAACAAAATGGCATCACAAAGGTTTTGCCCCCTTTGGTGGTACCACTACCTGGCCTGGCCCATGGACTACTGGTTTAAAAGTACCAATTATCCTGAGGAGATGACAGGAGTCATCCAGTAACATGATGCAAGCCCTAAAAATATCTAATGTCATACTGTGTCAGTTAATTGTCACTCTGTGCGGGTTTTATAAGGGATCGTCAACGTTCATAACCTCTAAATTCAGATGTCTTTTAGACCTGGAACACACCAGCCTGTCTGTCTTCTACATTTGGATCAGATCACCTCCAACAAATCAATGCCGCCCTCGCAGGATTCCCCTGGCAACGTCACATGACCTCATGGTCCCTTTTCCAATTCTGAACTTTATTAAAAGACTTCAATATGATTCGGAGCTTCTTGGAGGGCTTCGGGCTGTGAATGCCATTAGAGACCAGGACTTCAAACATTCATCCTCCGTTCCAGCACGACTCGTTTAAAGTGTTTGGCCTTCGTTCAAATTCATTTTCCCATTCTAGTCATTTACAGGCTGAGACGGAAGCGCATGGTTTTCAGTGACAGAAGGACACGATGGGTTTACAGTCACATTAGAAGAGCTCATGTCACTGTATGAAGACGTAATGATTCATGAAAAAAAACAAACAAAGAAGAAGGAGGGGTAATGATTTTAAATAAAGGAGAGGTAATGATGAAAAAAAAAAAAAAAAAAAAGGAAAGGTAATGACACAAACGAAGCAGGCGACCTCATTTCACCCACTGGGGAAGAACTGTACGCATGTTTATTAGAAGGGCTGGGGTGTCGGGGGGGGGGCAGATGTAGACGCACTAAATTAATTTGGAAAAATGTGTTTGTGTGTCTTTTCTGGTCCTATCTGTGAACAGCAGACTGAACAGTGTCAGGTCTGACCAGTCCATCAGCCCTTCTTCCAGTCTTCAGTAGTTCCACTGGTGCTGTTTCATGGTCCAGAAACAAGCCTTTGTTTCTGATTCTGAACTCTCACCGATGGCTTTAGCTGCATCTGGACCAATTAAAACTGACACTTTTCAGTCTGTTCCCAGTGTAAACTCATCTGTTCACTCTGTTCAGTGTAAACTCATCTGTTCACTCTGTTCAGTGTAAACTCATCTGTTCACTCTGTGCAGTGTAAACTCATCTGTCCAGTCTGTTCAGTGTAAACTCATCTGTTCACTCTGTTCAGTGTAAACTCATCTGTCCAGTTTGTTCAGTGTAAACTCATCTGTTCACTCTGTTCAGTGTAAACTCATCTGTTCAGTCTGTTCCGAGTGTAAACTCATCTGTTCACTCTTTTCAGTGTAAACTTATGTGTTCTGTCTGTTCAGTGTAAACTCATCTGTTAACTCTGTTCAGTGTAAACTCATCTGTTCACTCTGTGCAGTGTAAACTCATCTGTCCAGTCTGTTCAGTGTAAACTCATCTGTTCACTCTGTTCAGTGTAAACTCATCTGTTCACTCTGTTCAGTGTAAACTCATCTGTTCACTCTGTGCAGTGTAAACTCATCTGTCCAGTCTGTTCAGTGTAAACTCATCTGTTCACTCTGTTCAGTGTAAACTCATCTGTCCAGTTTGTTCAGTGTAAACTCATCTGTTCACTCTGTTCAGTGTAAACTCATCTGTTCAGTCTGTTCCGAGTGTAAACTCATCTGTTCACTCTTTTCAGTGTAAACTTATGTGTTCTGTCTGTTCAGTGTAAACTCATCTGTTAACTCTGTTCAGTGTAAACTCATCTGTTCAGTCTGTTCAGTGTAAACTCATCTGATCTGTCTGTTCAGTGTAAACTCATCTGTTCACTCTGTTAAGTGTAAACTCATCTGTTCACTCTGTTCCCAGTATAAACTCATCTGTTCACTCTGTTCAGTGTAAACTCATCTGTTCAGTCTGTTCAGTGTAAACTCATCTGTTCAGTCTGTTCAGTTTAAACTCATCTGTTCACTCTGTTCAGTGTAAACTCATCTGTTCAGTCTTTTCAGTGTAAACTCATCTGTTCAGTCTGTTCAGTGTAAACTCATCTGTTGAGTCTTTTCAGTGTAAACTCATCTGTTCAGTCTGTTCCCAGTGTAAACTCATCTGTTCACTCTGTTCAGTATAAACTCATCTGTTCACTCGTTTCAGTGTAAACTCATCTGTTCACTCTGTTCAGTGTAAACTCATCTGTTCACTCTGTTCAGTGTAAACTCATCTGTTCAGTCTGTTCAGTGTAAATTCATCTGTTCAGTCTGTTCAGTGTAAACTCATCTGTTCACTCTGTTCAGTGTAAACTCATCTGTTCACTCTGTTCAGTGTAAACTCATCTGTTCACTCGTTTCAGTGTAAACTCATGTGTTCACTCTTTTCAGTGTAAACTCATCTGTTCAATCTGTTCAGTGTAAACTCATCTGTTCACTCTGTTCAGTGTAAACTCATCTGATCTGTCTGTTCAGTGTAAACTCATCTGTTCACTCTCTTCAGTGTAAACTCATCTGTTCAATCTGTTCCCAGTATAAACTCATCTGTTCACTCTGTTCAGTGTAAACTCATCTGTTCAGTCTGTTCCGAGTGTAAACTCATCTCTTCACTCTGTTCAGTGTTAACTCATCTATTCAGTCTGTTCAGTGTAAACTCATCTTTTCACTCTGTTCAGTGTAAACTCATCTGTTCACTCTGTTCAGTGTAAACTCATCTGTTCACTCGTTTCAGTGTAAACTCATGTGTTCACTCTTTTCAGTGTAAACTCATCTGTTCAATCTGTTCAGTGTAAACTCATCTGTTCACTCTGTTCAGTGTAAACTCATCTGATCTGTCTGTTCAGTGTAAACTCATCTGTTCACTCTCTTCAGTGTAAACTCATCTGTTCAATCTGTTCCCAGTATAAACTCATCTGTTCACTCTGTTCAGTGTAAACTCATCTGTTCAGTCTGTTCAGTGTAAACTCATCTATTCAGTCTGTTCAGTGTAAACTCATCTGTTCACTCTGTTCAGTGTAAACTCATCTGTTCAGTCTTTTCAGTGTAAACTCATCTGTTCACTCTGTTCAGTGTAAACTCATCTGTTCAGTCTGTTATGTGTAAACTCATCTGTTCAGTCTTTTCAGTGTAAACTCATCTGTTCAGTCTGTTCCCAGTGTAAACTCATTTGTTCACTCTGTTCAGTGTAAACTCAGCTGTTCACTCGTTTCAGTGTAAACTCATCTGTTCACTCTGTTCAGTGTAAACTCATCTGTTCAGTCTTTTCAGTGTAAACTCATCTGTTCAGTCTTTTCAGTGTAAACTCATCTGTTCAGTCTGTTCCCAGTGTAAACTCATCTGTTCACTCTGTTCAGTGTAAACTCATCTGTTCACTCGTTTCAGTGTAAACTCATCTGTTCACTCTGTTCAGTGTAAACTCATGTGTTCAGTCTGTTCAGTGTAAACTCATCTGTTCAGTCTGTTCACTGTAAAATCATCTGTTCACTCTGTTCAGTGTAAACTCATCTGTTCAGTCTGTTCACTGTAAAATCATCTGTTCACTCTGTTCAGTGTAAACTCATCTGTTCACTCTGTTCAGTGTAAACTCATCTGTTCAGTCTTTCAGTGTAAACTCATCTGTTCACTCTGTTCAGTGTAAACTCATCTGTTCAGTCTTTTCAGTGTAAACTCATCTGTTCAGTCTGTTCCCAGTGTAAACTGATCTGTTCACTATGTTCAGTGTAACCTCATCTGTTCACTCTTTTCAGTGTAAACTCATCTGTTCACTGTTCAGTTTAAACTCATCTGTTCAGTCTGTTCAGTGTAAACTCATCTTTTCACTCTGTTCAGTGTAAAGTCATCTGTTCAGTCTGTTCAGTGTAAACTCATCTGTCCATTCTGTTCAGTGTAAACTCATCTGTTCACTCTGTTCAGTGTAAACTCATCTTTTCACTCTGTTCAGTGTAAACTCATCTTTTCAGTCTTTTCAGTGTAACCTCGTCCTTTCACTCTGTTCAGTGTAAACTCATCTGTTCAGTCTATTCAGTTTAAACTCGTCTGTTCACTCTGTTCAGTGTAAACTCATCTGTTCCGTCTTTTCAGTGTAAACTCATCTTTTCACTCTGTTCAGTGTAAACTCATCTGTCCACTCTTTTCAGTGCAAACTGAACTGTTCACTCTTTTCAGTGTAAAGTCATTTGTTCACTCTTTTAAGTTTAAAATCATCTGTCCAGTCTGTTCAGTGTAAACTCATCTTTTCACTCTGTTCAGTGTAAACTCATCTGTTCATTCTGTTCAGTGTAAACTCATCTGTTTACTCTGTTCAGTGTAAACTCATCTGTTCACTCTGTTCAGTGTAAACTCATTTCTTCAGTCTATTCAGTGTAAACTCATCTTTTCACTATGTTCAGTGTAAACTCATCTTTTCAGTCTGTTCAGTGTAAATTCATCTGTTCACTCGTTTCACTGTAAACTCATCTGTTCAGTCTTTTCAGTGTAAACTCATCTGTTCACTCTTTTCAGTGTAAACTTATGTGTTCTGTCTGTTCAGTGTAAACTCATCTGTTCAGTCTTTTCAGTGTAAAGTCAGCTGTTCAGACTGTTCAGTGTAAACTCATTTGTTCACTCTTTTCAGTGTAAACTCATCTGTTCAGTCTTTTCAGTGTAAACTCATCTGTTCACTCTGTTCAGTGTAAACTCATCTGTTCCCTCAGTTCAGTGTAAACTCATCTTTTCAGTCTGTTCGGTGTAAACTCTTCTGTTCAGTCTTTTCAGTGTAAACTCATCTGTTCACTCTTTTCAGTGTAAACTCATCTGTTCAGTCTGTTCAGTGTAAACTCATCTATTCAGTCTGTTCAGTGTAAACTCATCTGTTCACTCTGTTCAGTGTAAACTCATCTGTTCAGTCTTTTCAGTGTAAACTCATCTGTTCACTCTGTTCAGTGTAAACTCATCTGTTCAGTCTGTTATGTGTAAACTCATCTGTTCAGTCTTTTCAGTGTAAACTCATCTGTTCAGTCTGTTCCCAGTGTAAACTCATTTGTTCACTCTGTTCAGTGTAAACTCAGCTGTTCACTCGTTTCAGTGTAAACTCATCTGTTCACTCTGTTCAGTGTAAACTCATCTGTTCAGTCTTTTCAGTGTAAACTCATCTGTTCAGTCTTTTCAGTGTAAACTCATCTGTTCAGTCTGTTCCCAGTGTAAACTCATCTGTTCACTCTGTTCAGTGTAAACTCATCTGTTCACTCGTTTCAGTGTAAACTCATCTGTTCACTCTGTTCAGTGTAAACTCATGTGTTCAGTCTGTTCAGTGTAAACTCATCTGTTCAGTCTGTTCACTGTAAAATCATCTGTTCACTCTGTTCAGTGTAAACTCATCTGTTCAGTCTGTTCACTGTAAAATCATCTGTTCACTCTGTTCAGTGTAAACTCATCTGTTCACTCTGTTCAGTGTAAACTCATCTGTTCAGTCTTTCAGTGTAAACTCATCTGTTCACTCTGTTCAGTGTAAACTCATCTGTTCAGTCTTTTCAGTGTAAACTCATCTGTTCAGTCTGTTCCCAGTGTAAACTGATCTGTTCACTATGTTCAGTGTAACCTCATCTGTTCACTCTTTTCAGTGTAAACTCATCTGTTCACTGTTCAGTTTAAACTCATCTGTTCAGTCTGTTCAGTGTAAACTCATCTTTTCACTCTGTTCAGTGTAAAGTCATCTGTTCAGTCTGTTCAGTGTAAACTCATCTGTCCATTCTGTTCAGTGTAAACTCATCTGTTCACTCTGTTCAGTGTAAACTCATCTTTTCACTCTGTTCAGTGTAAACTCATCTTTTCAGTCTTTTCAGTGTAACCTCGTCCTTTCACTCTGTTCAGTGTAAACTCATCTGTTCAGTCTATTCAGTTTAAACTCGTCTGTTCACTCTGTTCAGTGTAAACTCATCTGTTCAGTCTTTTCAGTGTAAACTCATCTTTTCAGTCTGTTCAGTGTAAACTCATCTGTTCCGTCTTTTCAGTGTAAACTCATCTTTTCACTCTGTTCAGTGTAAACTCATCTGTCCACTCTTTTCAGTGCAAACTGAACTGTTCACTCTTTTCAGTGTAAAGTCATTTGTTCACTCTTTTAAGTTTAAAATCATCTGTCCAGTCTGTTCAGTGTAAACTCATCTTTTCACTCTGTTCAGTGTAAACTCATCTGTTCATTCTGTTCAGTGTAAACTCATCTGTTTACTCTGTTCAGTGTAAACTCATCTGTTCACTCTGTTCAGTGTAAACTCATTTCTTCAGTCTATTCAGTGTAAACTCATCTTTTCACTATGTTCAGTGTAAACTCATCTTTTCAGTCTGTTCAGTGTAAATTCATCTGTTCACTCGTTTCACTGTAAACTCATCTGTTCAGTCTTTTCAGTGTAAACTCATCTGTTCACTCTTTTCAGTGTAAACTTATGTGTTCTGTCTGTTCAGTGTAAACTCATCTGTTCAGTCTTTTCAGTGTAAAGTCAGCTGTTCAGACTGTTCAGTGTAAACTCATTTGTTCACTCTTTTCAGTGTAAACTCATCTGTTCAGTCTTTTCAGTGTAAACTCATCTGTTCACTCTGTTCAGTGTAAACTCATCTGTTCCCTCAGTTCAGTGTAAACTCATCTTTTCAGTCTGTTCGGTGTAAACTCTTCTGTTCAGTCTTTTCAGTGTAAACTCATCTGTTCACTCTTTTCAGTGTAAACTCATCTGTTCACTCTTTTCAGTGTAAACTCATCTGTTCACTCTGTACAGTGTAAACTCATCTTTTCTCTCTGTTCAGTGTAAACTCATCTGTTCACTCTTTTCAGTGTAAACTCATCTCTTCAGTCTGTTCCGTGTAAACTCATCTGTTCAGTCTGTTCAGTGTAAACTCATCTGTTCACTCTGTTTAGTGTAAACTCATCTTTTCACTCTGTTCAGTGTAAACTCATCTGTTCACTCTTTTCACTGTAAACTCATCTGTTCAGTCTTTTCAGTGTAAACTCATCTTTTCACTCTGTTCACTGTAAACTCATCTTTTCACTCTGTTCAGAGTAAACTCATCTGTTCACTCGTGTCACTGTAAACTCATCTGTTCACTCTTTTCAGTGTAAACTTATGTGTTCTGTCTGTTCAGTGTAAACTCATCTGTTCAGTCTTTTCAGTGTAAAGTCACCTGTTCAGACTGTTCAGTGTAAACTCATTTGTTCACTCGTTTCAGTGTAAACTCATCTGTTCAGTCTTTTCAGTGTAAACTCATCTGTTCACTCTGTTCAGTGTAAACTCATCTGTTCACACAGTTCAGTGCAAACTCATCTGTTCACTCTGTTCAGTGTAAACTCATCTTTTCATTATGTTCAGTGTAAACTCATCTGTTCAGTCTTTTCAGTGTAAACTCATCTGTTCACTCTGTTCAGTGTAAACTCATCTGTTCAGTCTTTTCAGTGTAAACTCATCTGTTCAGTCTTTTCAGTGTAAACTCATCTGTTCACTCTTTTCAGTGTAAACTCCTCTGTTCACTCTGTACAGTGTAAACTCATCTTTTCTCTCTGTTCAGTGTAAACTCATCTGTTCACTCTTTTCAGTGTAAACTCATCTCTTCAGTCTGTTCAGTGTAAACTCATCTGTTCAGTCTGTTCAGTGTAAACTCATCTTTTCACTCTGTTTAGTGTAAACTCATCTTTTCACTCTGTTCAGTGTAACCTCATCTGTTCACTCTTTTCACTGTAAACTCATCTGTTCAGTCTTTTCAGTGTAAACTCATCTATTCACTCTTTTCAGTGTAAACTCATCTTTTCACTCTGTTCAGTGTAAAGTCAGCTGTTCAGACTGTTTATTGGAATCTCATCTGTTCACTCTTTTCAGTGTAAACTAATCTGTTCAGTATTTTCAGTGTAAATTAATCTGTTCAGTCTTTTCAGTGTAAACTCATCTTTTCACTCTGTTCAGTGTAAACTCATCTGTTCACTCTTTTCAGTGTAAACTCATCTTTTCAGTCTATTCGGTGTAAACTCAACTTTTCAGTCTCTTTAGTGTAAACTTATCTTTTCACTCCTTTCAGTGTAAACTCATCTGTTAAGTCTGTTCAGTGTAAACTCGTCTGTTCAGTCTGTTCTGTGTAAACTCATCTTTTCACTCTGTTCACTGTAAACTCATCTTTTCACTCTGTTCAGTGTAAACTCATCTGTTCACTCACGTCACTGTAAACTCATCTGTTCAGTCTTTTCAGTGTAAACTCATCTGTTCACTCTTTTCAGTGTAAACTTATGTGTTCTGTCTTTTCAGTGTAAACTCATCTGTTCAGTCTTTTCAGTGTAAAGTCAGCTGTTCAGACTGTTCAGTGTAAACTCATTTGTTCACTCGTTTCAGTGTAAACTCATCTATTCAGTCTTTTCAGTGTAAACTCATCTGTTCACTCTGTTCAGTGTAAAGTCATCTGTTCACATAGTTCAGTGTAAACTGATCTTTTCAGTCTGTTCGGTGTAAACTCTTCTGTTCAGTCTTTTCAGTGTAAACTTATCTGTTCACTCTTTTCAGTGTAAACTCATCTGTTCAGTCTGTTCAGTGTAAACTCATCTGTTCAGTCTGTTCAGTGTAAACTCATCTGTTCACTCTGTTCAGTGTAAACTCATCTGTTCAGTCTATTCAGTGTAAACTCATCTGTTCAGTCTGTTCAGTGTAAACTCATCTGTTCAGTCTGTTCAGTGTAAACTCATCTTTTCATTATGTTCAGTGTAAACTCATCTGTTCAGTCTTGTCAGTGTAAACTCATCTGTTTTCTCTGTTCAGTGTAAACTCATCTTTTCAGTCTATTCAGTGTAAACTCATCTGTTCAGTCTATTCAGTGTAAACTCATCTGTTCAGTGTTTTCAGTGTAAACTTATGTGTTCTGTCTGTTCAGTGTAAACTCATCTGTTCAGTCTTTTCAGTGTAAACTCATCTGTTAACTCTGTTCAGTGTAAACTCATCTGTTCACTCTGTTCAGTCTAAACTCATCTGTTCAGTTTTTACAGTGTAAACTCATCTTTTCTCTCTGTTCAGTGTAAACTCATCTGTTCACTCTTTTCAGTGTAAACTCATCTCTTCAGTCTGTTCAGTGTAAACTCATCTTTTCACTCTGTTTAGTGTAAACTCATCTTTTCACTCTGTTCAGTGTAAACTCATCTGTTCACTCTTTTCACTGTAAACTCATCTGTTCAGTCTTTTCAGTGTAAACTCATCTATTCACTCTTTTCAGTGTAAACTCATCTTTTCACTCTGTTCAGTGAGAACTCATCTGTTTTCTCTGTTCAGTGTAAACTCATCTGTTCAGTCTTTTCAGTGTAAAGTCAGCTTTTCAGACTGTTTATTGTAAACTCATCTGTTCACTCTTTTCAGTGTAAACTAATCTGTTCAGTCTTTTCAGTGTAAACTCATCTGTTCACTCTGTTCAGTGTAAACTCATCTGTTCACTCTTTTCAGTGTAAACTCATCTTTTCAGTCTATTCGGTGTAAACTCAACTTTTCAGTCTCTTTAGTGTAAACTCATCTTTTCACTCTTTTCAGTTTAAACTCATCTGTTCAGTCTGTTCAGTGTAAACTCATCTATTCAGTCTGTTCAGTGTAAACTCATCTTTCACTCTGTTCAGTGTAAACTCATCTGTTCACTCGTGTCACTGAAAACTCATCTGTTCAGTCTTTTCAGTGTAAACTCATCTGTTCACTCTTTTCAGTGTAAACTTATGTGTTCTGTCTGTTCAGTGTAAACTCATCTGTTCAGTCTTTTCAGTGTAAACTCATCTGTTCACTCTGTTCAGTGTAAACTCATCTGTTCACACAGTTCAGTGTAATCTCATCTTTTCAGTCTGTTCGGTGTAAACTCTTCTATTCAGTCTTTTCAGTGTAAACTTATCTGTTCACTCTTTTCAGTGTAAACTCATCTGTTCAGTCTGTTCAGTGTAAACTTATCTGTTCACTCTTTTCAGTGTAAACTCATCTGTTCAGTCTGTTCAGTGTAAACTCATGTGTTCACTCTTTTCAGTGTAAACTCATCTGTTCAGTCTGTTCAGTGTAAACTCATCTTTTCAGTCTGTTCAGTGTAAACTCATCTGTTCAGTCTGTTCAGTGTAAACTCATCTTTTCACTCTGTTCAGTGTAAACTCATCTGTTCACTCGTGTCACTGTAAACTCATCTGTTCAGTCTTTTCAGTGTAAACTCATCTGTTCACTCTTTTCAGTGTAAACTTATGTGTTCTGTCTGTTCAGTGTAAACTCATCTGTTCAGTCTTTTCAGTGTAAAGTCAGCTGTTCAGACTGTTCAGTGTAAACTCATTTGTTCACTCTGTTCAGTGTAAACTCATCTGTTCACACAGTTCAGTGTAAACTCATCTTTTCAGTCTGTTCGGTGTAAACTCTTCTGTTTAGTCTTTTCAGTGTAAACTTATCTGTTCACTCTTTTCAGTGTAAACTCATCTGTTCAGTCTGTTCAGTGTAAACTCATCTGTTCACTCTGTTCAGTGTAAACTCATCTGTTCAGTCTTTTCAGTGTAAACTCATCTGTTCACTCTTTTCAGTGTAAACTCATCTGTTCACTCTTTTCAGTGTAAACTCATCTGTCCAGTCTGTTCAGTGTAAACTCATCTGTTCAGTCTATTCAGTGTAAACTCATCTTTTCAGTCTTTTCAGTGTAAACTCATCTTTTCATTATGTTCAGTGTAAACTCATCTTTTCAGTCTGTTCAGTGTAAACTCATCTGTTCAGTCTGTTCAGTGTAAACTCCTCTGTTTTCTCTGTTCAGTGTAAACTCATCTTTTCAGTCTGTTCAGTGTAAACTCATCTGTTCACTCTGTTCAGTGTAAACTCATCTGTTCAGTCTTTTCAGTGTAAACTCATCTGTTCACTCTTTTCAGTGTAAACTCATCTGTTCACTCTTTTCAGTGTAAACTCATCTGTCCAGTCTGTTCAGTGTAAACTCAACTGTTCACTCTTTTCAGTGTAAACTCATCTGTTCACTCTTTTCAGTGTAAACTCATCTGTCCAGTCTGTTCAGTGTAAACTCATCTGTTCAGTCTGCTCAGTGTAAACTGATCTTTTCAGTCTGTTCAGTGTAAACTCATCTTTTCACTCTTTTCAGTGTAAACTCATCTGTCCAGTCTGTTCAGTGTAAACTCATCTGTTCACTCTTTTCAGTGTAAACTCATCTGTTCAGAATGTTCAGTGTAAACTCATCTTTTCACTCAATTCAGTGTAAACTCATCTGTTCAGTCTGTTCAGTGTAAACTCATCTTTTCAGTCTGTTCAGTGTAAACTCATCTTTTCACTCTTTTCAGTGTAAACTCATCTGTCCAGTCTGTTCAGTGTAAACTCATCTGTTCACTCTTTTCAGTGTAAACTCATCTGTCCAGTCTGTTCAGTGTAAACTCAACTGTTCACTCTGTTCAGTGTAAACTCATCTTTTCCATCTTTTCAGTGTAAACTCATCATTTCAGTCTGTTCAGTGTAAACTCATTTGTTCAGTCTGTTCGGTGTAAACTCATCTTTTCAGTCTGTTCAGTGTAAACTCATCTTTTCACTCTTTTCAGTGTAAACTCATCTGTCCAGTCTGTTCAGTGTAAACTCATCTGTTCACTCTTTTCAGTGTAAACTCATCTGTCCAGTCTGTTCAGTGTAAACTCAACTGTTCACTCTGTTCAGTGTAAACTCATCTTTTCCATCTTTTCAGTGTAAACTCATCATTTCAGTCTGTTCAGTGTAAACTCATTTGTTCAGTCTGTTCGGTGTAAACTCGTCTGTTCACTCTGTTCAGTGTAAACTCATCTTTTCACTCTTTTCAGTGTAAACTCATCTGTCCAGTCTGTTCAGTGTAAACTCAACTTTTCACTCTTTTCAGTGTAAACTCATCTGTTATCTCTTTTCAGTGTAAACTCATCTGTCCAGTCTGTTCAGTGTAAACTCATCTGTTCAGTCTGCTCAGTGTAAACTGATCTTTTCACTCTTTTCAGTGTAAACTCATCTGTCCAGTCTGTTCAGTGTAAACTCAACTGTTCACTCTTTTCAGTGTAAACTCATCTGTTCACTCTTTTCAGTGTAAACTCATCTTTCCAGTCTGTTCAGTGTAAACTCATCTGTTTAGTCTGTTCTGTGTAAACTCATCTTTTCACTCTGTTCAGTGTAAACTCACCTGTTCACTCTGTTCAGTGTAAACTCATCTTTTCACTCGTTTCAGTGTAAACTCATCTGTTCAGTCTTTTCAGTTTAAACTCATCTGTTCACTATTTTCAGTGTAAACTCATCTGTCCAGTCTTTTCAGTGTAAACTCATCTTTTCACTCTGTTCAGTGTAAACTCATCTTTTCCATCTTTTCAATTTTAAACTCATCTGTTCAGTTTTTTCAGTGTAAACTCATTTGTTCAGTCTGTTCGGTGTAAACTCATCTGTTCAGTCTTTTCATTGTAAACTCATCTGTTCACTCTTTTCAGTGTAAACTCATCTGTTCACTCTGTTCAGTGTAAACTCATCTGTTCACTCTGGTCAGTGTAAACTCATCTGTTCAGTCTGTTCAGTGTAAACTCATCTGTTCAGTCTGTTCAGTGTAAACTCATCTGTTCAATCTGTTCAGTGTAAACTCATCTTTTCAGTCTATTCAGTGTAAACTCATCTGTTCAGTCTATTCAGTGTAAACTCATCTGTTCACTCTGTTCAGTGTAAACTCATCTGTTCAGTCTGTTCGGTTTAAACTCATCTGTTCAGTCTGTTCAGTGTAAACTCATCCTTTTTGTCTTTTCAGTGTAAAGTCATCCTTTCAGTCTTTTCAGTGTAAACTCATCTTTTCACTCTTTTCAGTGTAAACTCATCTTTTCAGACTTTTCAGTGTAAACTCATCTGTTCACTCTTTTCAGTGTAAACTCATCTGTTCAGTCTGTTCAGTGTAAACTCATCTCTTCAGTCTTTTCAGTGTAAACTCAGCTGTTCACTCTTTTCAGTGTTAACTCATCTTTTCAGTCTCTTCAGTGTAAACTCATCTGTTCACTCTGTTCAGTGTAAACTCATCTGTTCAATCTATTCAGTGTAAACTAATCTGTTCAGTCTGTTCAGTGTAAACTCATCTTTTCACTCTGTTCAGTGTAAACTCATCTGTTCACTCTGTTCAGTGTAAACTCATCTTTTCACTCTTTTCAGTGTAAACTCATCTTTTCAGTCTGTTCAGTGTAAACTCGTTTGTTCACTCTTTTCAGTGTAAAGTCATCTCTTCAGTCTATTCAGTGTAAACCCGTCTGTTCACTCTGTTCAGTGTAAACTCATCGTTTCAGTCTTTTCAGTGTAAACTCATCTGTTCACTCTGTTCAGTGTAAACTCATCCATTCAGTCTGTTCAGTGTAAATTCTTCCTCTCTTCCTCCTCCTCTCTCTTCTTTCAGCTGTTGTCCTGTCAGTCTCCTCTCCTCCTCCTATATGACCTCCTCTCTTCCTCCTCCTCTCTCTTCTCTCTTCTTTCAGCTGTTGTCCTGTCAGTCTCCTCTCCCCCTCCTCTATGACCTCCTCTTTTCCTCCTCCTCTCTCTTCTCTCTTCTTTCAGCTTTTGTCCTGTCAGTCTCCTCTCCTCCTCCTCTATAACCTCCTCTCTTCCTCCTCCTCTCTCTTCCCTCTTCTTTCAGCTGTTGTCCTGTCAGTCTCCTCTCCTCCTCCTCTATGACCTCCTCTCTTCCTCCTCCTCTCTCTTCTCTCTTCTTTCAGCTGTTGTCCTGTCAGTCTCCTCTCCTCCTCCTCTATAACCTCCTCTCTTCCTCCTCCTCTCTCTTCTCTCTTCTTTCAGCTGTTGTCCTGTCAGTCTCCTCTCCTCCTCCTCTATGACCTCCTCTCTTCCTCCTCCTCTCTCTTCTCTCTTCTTTCAGCTGTTGTCCTGTCAGTCTTCTCTCCTCCTCCTCTATGACCTCCTCTCTTCCTCCTCCTCTCTCTTCTCTCTTCTTTCAGCTTTTGTCCTGTCAGTCTCCTCTCACTCCAGCTGTTTTCTGTCCTAAACTCTTCTTCTTCTTCTGTTGTGTCTGTGCTTCTTCCAGACCTCTTCTGTCTGCATTTCCAGTCCAGTTTCAGTGCCTTTGGATGCTGAAGGAAACTGGACTTCCTGACACCTGGACTTTCTTGGACATTTCTCTGGAGGACACACCTCCATTTTTCCCTCTTCTGATGATCTGTCACTCTTCTCTGGTTCATTCCTTCTCCTCTTTTCCATTTTTACAGTACCACACTCCTTTCTTCAGTCCAGTCCTGTTCCAGTACTGCTCCATGGGTCTGGTACCACAGTGTGTTCCACACTCCTGTTCTGCAGACACAGGGGGTGGAAGGAATTCAAAAATATTGGGACACCTGCAGGAATTGAACCACCAACTTTCCAGACTTGATCAACCTCCATTGCTGCAGAACTGCTTTCAGTTTTTAACCCATTTCTTGTTCTCTTTTTTGTAGAATTCTGAAATACACATTTTTTTTCAGTTTGGTTTTACCTTACCTTTTTTTTTTTTTTTTTTTTTAACCACAGGTAGTTCACTGCTTACCTTTGTACCATTTCAAGCTTTTCATTGGACTGGAACTGCTGGAATTTCAATACAAAACTGGAATAAACTGGGCTGGTCTAAAACTTTCACACAGAACAGAGCCACAGGCAGAGACCAGAAAACCAGCAAGGAAGAACAAGCTCAAATGGCCAAGGTCAAATGAAGCTGAGGCATGGTATACATTGGACACAGACCTGATCAAGAGGCTAGAGGGAGCACTGCAAGGAGGCGTTGAAGCCAAGCTCAACCTTTTTGGGGACATCATATACCAGTCCTGCAAGGACAGGTTTGGTGAAATAATCCCCAAGGAGAAGTCAGCCCCAAGGGACAGGGGGAGGAGGGAAAAGGAGATCTCCCAGCTTGTGCAAAGACACCGGCAACTCTGCAAGATCTGGAGGAAGGCCACCCAGCCAGAGAGGGAAGGCCTGAAAGCCCTGTGGGAGGAGGTCAAGCAAAGGTTAGCAAAGCTCCGCCGAGCTGAATGCATTCGAAAGCACAGCAGCCGAAAGAAAAAAGAGCAAGCCAGCTTCTTCAAGGATCCCTTCAAGCGTGCCAGACAACTGCTGGAGGAAAAGAAGTCCGGGAAGCTCGAAACCTCCGGGGAGAAAATGGAACAGCATGTCAAGAGGCAGTACAGCGATCCACTAAGGAATGTCCCATTGGGAACACCAGGGTACGTGAACCGGCCCGCATTACCAACAGCTGAGTTCAACACCATGCCCCCCATGCTCAATGAAGTAAGGCAAGCAGTGAAGAAGGCGAGGTCCTCATCAGCACCTGGCCCTAATGGAGTCCCCTACAAATTCTATAAGAGCTGCCCTAAGGTGCTGGAACTGCTGTGGTACCTGATGAGAACTGCCTAGAAAAAGGAGCTCATTCCATCGGAGTGGCAAAGATCAGTAGCGGTCTTCATCCCCAAGGAAGAGAACTCCAGAGACATCAGCCAATTCAGGAGCATCGCCCTGCTGAATGTGGAAGGGAAAATCTTCTCAGAGCTAGCCAGAAGGATGACCACCTACCTGCTTGAGAATGGCTATATAGACACAAGCTGGCAGAAAGCAGGAGTCCCAGGTTTTCCAGGATGTGTGGAACACTCCACAATGATCTGGAACCAAATCCAGAGGGCCAAGTGAGAGAGGACTGACCTGCATATCATCTGGCTTGACCTTGCCAACGCGTATGGATCAGTTCCACACCAGCTGATCAGCTATGCCTTGGAATTCTTCCATATGCCTCTCTGTATCAGGAACCTGATAGCGCTGTTTTTCAGCGACCTGCAAATGTGCTTTGGCCTCCAGGATTTCACCACCAGATGGCAGCAGCTTCAAGTAGGGATTGCCATGGAGTGTGCAATCTCTCCAATCTTGTTTGTGACAGCCTTTGAAGTAATCCTCATAGGAGCAAAACAAATGGTTGGAGGGATAAAACTACCATCTGGCCAGAGGCTACCCCCACTGAGAGGCTACATGGATGATGTCACCAGCCTCCTTCAGACAGCAGCATGTACATCTCAAGGAAGTTGGATGAGTTGATGGCATTGGCCAGAATGAAGATCAAGCCCTCCAAATACCACAGCCTGTCACTCAGAAGGGGAGTCAGGAATGACAATACCATCTTTTTGGTCAGGGGAGACAGAATTCCTTTCCTATCCGAACATCCCAACAAAAGCCTGGGGAGGCAGTACACCGCAGAGCTGTCTGACAAGCAAGTGGGGAGAACTGTCTTGAAGCAGCTGACGGATGGTCTGGCAAGAATCGACCAAAGCCAACTCCCTGGAAAGTACAAGACCTGGTGCTATCAGTACACGCTCTACAGGAGGCTGATGTGGCCCCTGAAGATGTGCGAGGTCCCCTTATCCACCGTGGGTAAGATGGATGGGAAAGCCAACTCGTTCATCAGGAAGTGGCTGGGACTGCCATGGTGTCGCTACGAATCAGGCCTCTTTGGCAAGAATGCTCTGTGGCTGCCACTGCAGTCCATCAGCCTGGGGAACATGCAGGAGAAGGTCAGACTGGTGCTTGAGCTGAGAGAGTCCACCAACCAGACAGTAAGGAAAGCCAACACCAAGGTTCCCACTGGCCGGAAGTGGAGTGACCAAGCTGAGGTTGACCAAGCTGTGAGGAGGCTGCAACACAGAGAGACTGTGGGCAGAGTCCAAGAAGGAAGAGCAGGGCTAGGATGGGGAGAAGGGCCAGGATTCTGGTCTAAGGCCAGTCGTAAGGACAGGAAGGAGATGGTGGTGGTGGAGGTGATGAGGATGGAGGAGGAGCACTACAAGATCAAGGCCATGTCGCAGGGTTGGCAAGGAAGCTGGACAACCTGGGCGGGAGTTGTCCAACCTGTGGAAGATCCCGCAGGCAAGACTGAGCTTCCTCATTTGCTCAACGTACGACACGCTTCCCTGCCCTCGGAACCTTCACCAGTGGTTCGTGAACGAAGAATCCTGCTCGCTTTGTAACGCTCCCAATGCAAGCCTCCTGCACATTTTGTCAGGTTGCAAGACCGCGCTCTCCCAGGGACGTTACAGATGGCGCCATGGCCAGGTCCTGAGGAAGCTGGCGGAGGGGCTGGAAGGATGCCGTCAGGGCAGTAAACAACTACCTGCAGCAGACCACGCCAGCTTTGTCACAGAAGGGGGAGGGCCAAGATACACCAGGCCAAGAGAGAGACCGAGGCCTTTTTCTCTGGTCAGGAGTGGGACATGAGGGTTGACCTCGACAGACAGCTTCGATTTCCTACCGTGATTACCACCACACCTCTTCGCCCTGACATTGTCGTATGGTGCGGTGTACCTTGTTGAAGTCACAGTTCCATCGGAGGAGGAGATCGAGGCTGCATTTGAGCATAAAAGGGCCAAGTTCACAGATCTGGCTGCTGAGTGTCAGGAGGCTGGCTGGAAGACTACCATCTACCCAGTGGAGGTTGGCTGTTGTGGTTTTGTGGAGCTGTCAATGACGCGACTACTGAAGGACACAGGAGTGGCAAGGGGGCAGCTGAGGAAGGCTATGACAGAGCTTTCCGAGGGGGTGGAAGAAGGCAGCTTCTGGCTCTGGCTCAAAAGGAAGGACAGGCGCTGGGGAAAGAACACCAAACCCCAACAACAGCCACAGGGGGACACAGCTACAGCTGCAGGGGGTGTCAGGGAGACGTTCCTTTCACTGCCCTGCCACCAGGAGATGTTCCAGGATTTAAGGGGCAAAACATCTGTGAACGGTGGTTCCTGGCTGATGACCCTGCAGCTGATCCTGTGGCTGACCCATGGGCACCAAAGGAGGTGCAACAGGCAGCAATGCCAAGAAGGAATTTCCACCTTCCAGTATCTTAATATCTATACCTCATATATACCTCATATATATGTCATATATACTTCATAAGTACCTCATATATACATCATATATAGCTCATATGTACCTCCTATATACCTCACATATACCCATACTGGTTCTGACATTGAAACCATGTCCATTCTGCCAACTGGACTAAAACAAGGGGCCTGGAGCACCCATGGTTTAGAACAGGGCTGTCCCACTCTGGTCCTCCAGGGCCGGTTTCCTTCATGTTTTAGATGTTTCCCTCTTCCAGTCCACCTGACGGTCATCATCAGGCTTTTGCAGAGCTTGATGATAGGTGTATATTTGAATCAGGTGTGTTGGAAGAGGAATCCATGTAAAACATGCAGGACAGCTGCCCTCCAGGACCAGGACTGGACCACCCTGGTTTAGGCTGTTACTGACCGTCAAACCCTGTGAGCTGTTTCTAAATCACTGAGTGCAGGTCAGCTTCTGTAAAACACTACATGTACCTGCAGGTTATTCCAGTAAACCCAGTCCACTACATGTACCTGCAGGTTATTCCAGTAAACCCAGTCCACTACATGTACCTGCAGGTTATTCCAGTAAACCCAGTCCCACATGTGCTGATGTGCTGCTGATAACACGTGTCCTTCCCCGTGCGGGGCTTGCTCATCTCCCACTGACATTTAGCCCAGCCGTTGCCAGGGGACACCCCGCTGCTTACAAAATGAACAGATTCATCACCTGGACATTTCCATGAGTCTGATGGTTTGGTATTGAAGTGGTATTTGCTCCTGTTCGATGGTTCAGGGTTGACCGTAGGAAGCTGTGTTTTCAATGCACGATGCCAGAACAAAGACATGAGTGCAGCAGCTTCTCTTTTTTAGTCTGGCTGATATCAACACTACATGGACTGGCCTTTCTGGGACTGGTCTGCCCCCAGACCCATAACGCCGTCACAGCCTCATATATGTTATATATACCTCATGTATACTTCAAATGTTCCTCATATATATGTTACAAATACCTCATGTATACCTCATATATATGTGATATGTACCTCATATATATGTTATATATACCTCATGTATACTTCATATGTTCCTCATATATATGTTACATATACCTCATGTATACTTCAAATGTTCCTCATATATATGTTATATATACCTCATGTATACCTCATATATATGTGATATGTACCTCATATATACAGTACAGGCCAAAAGTTTGGACACACCTTCTCATTCTTCGCATTTTCTTTATTTTCATGACTATTTACATTGTAGATTCTCACTGAAGGCATCAAAACTATGAATGAACACATGTGGAATTATGTACTTAACAAAAAAGTGTGAAATAACTGAAAACATCTCTTATATTCTAGTTTCTTCAAAGTAGCCACCCTTAGCTCTGATGACTGCCTTGCACACCCTTGGCATTCTCTTGATGAGCTACCAGAGGTAGTCACCTGAAATGGTTTCCACTTCATAGCTGTGCCTTGTCAGGGTTACTTAGTGGAATTTCTTGCCTTATTGATGGGGTTGGGACCATCAGTTGTGTTGTGCAGAAGTCAGGTTGATGCACAGCTGACAGCCCTATTGGACAACTGTTAGAATGCATATTATGGCGAGAACCAATCAGCTAAGTAAAGACAAACGAGTGGCCATCATTACTTTAAGAAATGAAGGTCAGTCAGTCTAGAAAATTTCAAAAACTTTGAATGTGTCCCCAAGTGCAGTCGCAAAAACCATCAAGCGCTCCAACGAAACTGGCTCACATGAGGACCGCCCCAGGAAAGGAAGACCAAGAGTCACCTCTGATGCTGAAGATAAGTTCATCTGAGTCACCAGCCTCAGAAATTGCAAATTAACAGCAGCTCAGATTAGAGACCAGATGAATACCACACAGAGCTCTAGCAGCAGACACATCTCTACAACAACTGTTAAGAGGAGACTGCGTGAATCAGGCCTTCATGGTCAAATAGCTGCTAGGAAACCACTGCTCAGGAGAGGCAACAAACACAAGAGATTTATTTGGGCCAAGAAACCCAAGGAATGGACATTAGACCAGTGGAAATCTGTGCTTTGGTCTGATGAGTCCAAATTTGAGATCTTTGGATCCAACCGCCGTGTCTTTGTGCGACGCAGAAAAGGTGAACGGATGGATGCTACATGCCTGGTTCCCACCGTGAAGCATGGAGGGGGAGGTGTGATGGTGTGGGGATGCTTTGCTGGTGACGCTGTGGGGGATTTATTCAAGATTGAAGGAAACCTGAATCAGCATGGCTACCACAGCATCCTGAAGTGACATGCCATTCCATCCGGTTTGCGTTTAGTTGGACCATCATTTATGTTTCAACAGGACAATGACCCCAAACACACCTCCAGGCTGTGTGAGGGATATTTGACCAAGAAGGAGAGTGATGGAGTGCTGCGCCAGATGACCTGGCCTCCACAGTCACCGGACCTGAACCCGATCGAGATGGTTTGGGGTGAGCTGGACCGCAGAGTGAAGGCAAAAGGGCCAACAAGTGCTAAGCATCTGTGGGAACTTCTTCAAGACTGTTGGGAAACCATTTCAGGTGACTACCTCTGGAAGCTCATCAAGAGAATGCCAAGAGTGTGCAAAGCAGTCATCAGAGCTAAGGGTGGATACTTTGAAGAAACTAGAATATAAGAGATGTTTTCAGTTATTTCACACTTTTTTGTTAAGTACATAATTCCACATGTGTTCATTCATAGTTTTGATGCCTTCAGTGAGAATCTACAATGAAAATAGTCATAAAAATAAAGAAAATGCAAAGAATGAGAAGGTGTGTCCAAACTTTTGGCCTGTACTGTATGTTATATATACCTCATGTATACTTCACATATATGTTATATATACCTCATGTATACCTCATATATATGTTATATATACCTCATGTATACTTCAAATGTACCTCAAATATATATATTATATATACCTCATGTATACTTCAAATGTTCCTCATACATGTTACATATACCTCATGTATACTTCAAATGTTCCTCATATATATATATATATATATATATATATATATATATATATATATATATATATATATATATATATGTTACATATACCTCATGTATACTTCAAATGTACCTCATATTTATGTTATATATACCTCATGTACACTGCTGAAAAAAATGAGAGGAACACTTTTTAATCAGAGTATAACAACCTATCAGTCAAACTTGTGGGACATTGCTCTGGTCAGTTCAGTAGCAGAGGGGGTTGTTCATCAGTTTCAGCTGCTTTGTTGTTAATGAAATGAACAACAGGTGCATCAGAGGGGCAACAATGAGACAGCCCCCAAAACAGGAAGGGTTTTCCAGGTTGAGGCCACTGATCCTTTTTTCCCTCCTCATCTCTTTTGGCTGATTTTTTACTGACTGACTTTCTGCTGCTGTAGTTTTTCATTTGGCTTGGATCAACATCTCTGTTGTTAGCATGGTGCGGTACCTGGACGCTACAGAGGTTGCACAAGTAGTCCAACTCCTCCAGGATGGCACATCAATACATGCCGTTGCAAGAAGGTTTGCTGTGTCTCCCAGCACAGTCTCAAGAGCATGGAGAAGATTCCAGGAGACAGGTAGTTACTCCAGGAGAGCTGGACAGGGCCGTAGAAGGTCCTTAAACCCTGAGTAGGATCGCTATCTGCTCCTTTGTGCAAGGAGGACCAGGATGAGCACTGCCAGAGCCCTACAAAATGACCTCCAGCAGGCCACTGGTGTGAATGTTTCTGAGCAGACAATCAGAAAAAGGCTCCATGAGGGTGGTCTGAGGACCCACGTCCTGTAGTGGGCCCTGTGCTCACTGCCCGGCACCGTAGAGCTCCATTGGCATTTGCCATAGACCACCAGAACTGGCAACTACTCCACTGGCGCCCTGTGCTCTTCACCAATGAGAGCAGGTTCAACCTGAGCACATGCGACAGATGTGAAAGGGTCTGGGGACGCCGTGGAGAACGTTATGCTGCCTGCAACACCATTCAGCATGAGCGGTTTGGTGGTGGGTCAGTGATGGTCTGGGGAGGCATGTCCCTGGAAGGACGCACAGACCTCCACAGGTTAGATAATGGCACCCTGACTGCTATTAGGTATCGGGATGAAATCCTTGGACCCATTGTCAGAACCTACGCTGGTGCAGTGGGACCTGGGTTTCTCCTGGTCCACGACAATGCCCAACCTCATGTGGCTAGAGTATGCAGGCAGTTCCTGGAGGATGAAGGAACTGATACCATTGACTGGCCCCCACGTTCACCTGACCTAAACCCAATAGAACACCTCTGGGACTTTATGTTTAGGTCCATCCGGCACTGCCAGGTTGCTCCTCAGACTGTCCAGGAGCTCAGTGATGCCCTGGTTCAGATCTGGGAGGAGATCCCCCAGGACACCATCCGTCGTCTCATTAGGAGCATGCCCCGACGTTGTCAGGCATGTGTACAAGCACGTGGGGGCCACACAAACTACTGACAATCATTTGGAGTTGCTACAATGACATTTTGGCAGAATGGACCAGTCTGCTGCATCATTTTTTCACTTTCATTTTTGAGGTGTCGTTGATTTCCCCCCTCTATAGGGTGATCATTTTCATTTCTGTCAAATTATGTGGCATCATTTTGTTACTAATACATCACCTACTTATTATCAGGAAAGATATTCAAGATCATTTTTCCCCCGTTTAGATCTGATGTGTTTTCGAAGTGTTCCTCTAATTTTTTTGAGCAGTGTATAAGTCAAATGTTCCTCATATATATGTTATATATACCTCATGTATACTTCAAATGTTCCTCATGTATATGTTATATATACATCATGTATACTTCAAATGTACCTCATATATATCTTATATATACCTCATGTATACTTCATATGTTCCTCATATATATGTTATAATGTATATACCTCATGTATACTTCAAATGTACCTCATATATATCTTATATATACCTCATATATACTTCATATGTTCCTCATATATATGTTATACTGTATATACCTCATGTATACTTCAAATGTACCTCATATATATGTTATATATACCTCATGTATACTTCAAATGTACCTCATATATATGTTATATATACCTCATGTATACTTCAAATGTACCTCATATATATATGTTATATATACCTCATGTATACTTCATATGTTCCTCATATATGTTATATATACCTAATGTATACTTCAAATGTGTCTCATATACTTGTTATATATAACTCATGTATACTTCATGTGTTCCTCATACATACGTTACATATACCTCATGTATACATCAAATGTTCCTCATATATATATATATATATATATATATATATATATATATATATATATATATATATATATATATATATATATATATATACATATAGATAGATAGATAGATAGATAGATAGATAGATAGATAGATAGATAGATAGATATAGATATATAGATATTACATATACCTCATGTATACTTCAAATGTTTCTCATACATATGTTATATATACCTCATGTATACTTCATATGGTCCTCATACATATGTTATATATACCTCATATATACTTCATATGTACCTCATATATATGTTATATATACCTCATATATATATATATATATATATATATATATATATATATATATATATATATATATATAATGTATACTTCATATGTTCCTCATCTACGTGTTATATATACCTCATCTATATGTTATATATACCTCATGTATACCTCATATATACCTCATACATATGCTATATATACCTCATGTATACCTCATATATATGTTATATATACCACATGTATACCTCATATATATATATATATATATATATATATATATATATATATATATATATATATATATATATATATATATATATATATATATATACCTCATGTATACTTCATATGTTCCTCATATACAGGGTGGGGAAGCAAAATTTACACTGAACATTTAGTTGTTTTTTCTCAGCAGACACTACGTCAGTTGTTTTGAACCCAAACATATACTGATGTCATAATCATACCTAACACTATTATCCATACCTTTTCAGAAACTTTTGCCCATATGAGTAATCAGGAAAGCAAACGTCAAAGAGTGTGTGATTTGCTGAATGCACTCGTCACACCAAAGGAGATTTCAAAAATAGTTGGAGTGTCCATAAAGACTGTTTATAATGGAAAGAAGAGAATGACTATGAGCAAAACTATTACCAGAAAGTCTGGAAGCGGAGGAAGCAACCAAAAACGTACCAAAGCTTTTATTAAAGCTCTCAAATCCAAAATCCTAAAGGATCCAACCAAATCCATGAGAAAAATGGCAATTGAACTTGAGGCAGACAACAAGACCGTTAGAAATGCAATAAAATAGGATTTGAAGATTTAAATTCTCATGACTTTCAATAAACTAATTGGTCATACACTGTCTTTCAATCCCTGCCTCAAAATACTGTAAATTTTGCTTCCCCACCCTGTATATGTTATATATACCTCATGTATACCTCATATATATGTTATATATACCTCATGTATACCTCATATATACCTCATAAATATGTTATATATACCTCATGTATACCTCATATATACCTCATAAATATGTTATTTATACCTCATGAATACCTCATATATATGTTATGTATACGTCGTGTATACCTCATATATATATATATATATATATATATATATATATATATATATATATATATATATATATATATATATATATATGTTATATATACCTCATGCATACCTCACACATACCTGATATATGTTATATATACCTCATGTATACCACATATATACCTCATATATATGTTATATATACCTCATGTATACCTCATATATACCTCATATATATGTTATATATACCTCATGTATACCTCATATATACCTCATATATATGTTATATATACCTCATATATATGTTATATATACCTCATATATACCTCATATATATGTTATATATACCTCATGCATACCTAATATATCCTAATATATGTTATATATACCTCATGTATACCTCATATATATGTTATATATACACCTCATGCATACCTCATATATATGTTATATATACCTCATATATACCTCATATATATGTTATATATACACCTCATGCATACCTCATATATACCACATATATATGTTATATATACCTCATGTATACCTCATATATAAGTTATATATACAACTCATGCATTACTCATGTATACCCAATATGTATGTTATATACACCTCATGCATAACTCATGTATACCTCATATATATGTTACATATACCTCATGTATACCTCATATATACCCCATATAATGTTATATATACCTCATGCATACCTCATATATACCTAATATATGTTATATATACCTCATGTATACCTCATATATATGTTATATATACACCTCATGCATACCTCATATATACCACATATATATGTTATATATACACCTCATGTATACCTCATATATACCTCATATATATGTTATATATACACCTCATGCATACCTAATATATACCACATATATATGTTATATATACCTCATGCATACCTCATATATATGTTATATATACCTCATGTGTACCTCATGTATATGTTATATATACCTCATGTATACCTCATATATATGTTATATATACACCTCATGCATACCTCATATATATGTTATATATACCTCATGTATACCTCATATATACCTCATATATATGTTATATATACACATCATGCATACCTCATATATACCACATATATATGTTATATATACCTCATGTATACCTCATATATAAGTTATATATACAACTCATGCATTACTCATGTATACCCAATATGTATGTTATATACACCTCATGCATAACTCATGTATACCTCATATATATGTTACATATACCTCATGTATACCTCATATATACCCCATATAATGTTATATATACCTCATGCATACCTCATATATACCTAATATATGTTATATATACCTCATGTATGCCTCATATATATGTTATATATACACCTCATGCATACCTCATATATACCACATATATATGTTATATATATATATCATTCATACCTCATAAATATATCATATATATGTTATATATACACCTCATGTATACCTCATATATACCTCATATATATGTTATATATACACCTCATGCATACCTAATATATACCTCATATATATGTTATATATACCTCATGCATACCTCATATATATGTTATATATACCTCATGTGTACCTCATGTATATGTTATATATACCTCATGTATACCTCATATATATGTTATATATACCTCATGTATACCTCATATATATGTTACATATACCTCATGTATACCTCATATATACCTCATATGACTGTTATTGATCTTCCTCCAGGCCCAGAACACTGTCACAGCTTTGGATCTGTCTTTCCCAAATCATCAGTTTCTCATTCATTTCACTTTGTCTCCTTTGCCCGTCCATCTCTTTCCACCTCTGATCCACAATAAATCAAATATTGCAGCACAAACAAACGTTTTAGGAGGATGCATATGGTATGAAAACACTGGTGTGAATGCTGCTCAGACAATCAGAAGAACGAGCAGCATCCCTTTAGAAGAATCTATTGGTTTGGCCTGTGGTCCATTTCCTCTATTCAACCTAAATAAGATCTACTGATGGTTACATGGAACTATGGACAGGTTTAGAAAAAAGAGGAAAACAAAGGAAGTTGAGTAACCATCAAGAACGAACCAGCATGAAGGTTCTGAATGTCCATGTTGGACCAGGTCTTAACCCTAACCTTAACCCTGAATGTCCGTGTTGGACGAGGCCGTAAACCTAACCCTAACCCTGTTCTTCCTGAGTCATGTAGAGTTCCACATGCTCTTCTGGTTTCCATCGTCACCATCAAGAACATGTAGGCTAGAGCTAGGGCTAGGGTTAAGGTTAGGGTTAGAGGGTTAGTGTTAGCTCTAGGTTAACTCTTCCGTCTAGGTCCTGGGTTAGGGTTAGCTCTAGGTTAACTCTTCCGTCCAGGTCCTGGGTTAGGGTTAGCTCTAGGTTAACTCTTCCGTCTAGGTCCTGGGTTAGGGTTAGCTCTAGGTTAACTCCTCTGTCTAGGTCCTGGGTTAGAGTTAGCTCTAGGTTAACTCTTCTGTCTAGGTCCTGGGTTAGGGTTAGCTCTAGGTTAACTCCTCTGTCTAGGTCCTGGGTTAGGGTTAGCTCTAGGTTAACTCTTCTGTCTAGGTCCTGGGTTAGTGTTAGCTCTAGGTTAACTCTTCCGTCTAGGTACTGGGTTAGGGTTAGCTCTAGGTTAACTCTTCCGTCTAGGTCCTGGGTTAGGGTTAGCTCTAGGTTAACTCTTCCGTCTTGGTCCTGGGTTAAGGTTAGCTCTAGGTTAACTCTTCCGTCTAGGTCCTGGGTTTGGGTTAGCTCTAGGTTAACTCTTCGGTCTAGGTCCTGGGTTAAGGTTAGCTCTAGGTTAACTCTTCTGTCTAGGTCCTGAGTTAGGGTTTACTCTAGGTTAACTCTTCTGTCTAGGTCCTGGGTTAGGGTTAGCTCTAGGTTAACTCTTCCGTCTAGGTCCTGGGTTAGGGTTTACTCTAGGTTAACTCTTCTGTCTAGGTCCTGGGTTAGGGTTAGCTCTAGGTTAACTCTTCCATCTAGGTCCTGGGTTAGGGTTAGCTCTAGGTTAACTCTTCCGTCTAGGTCCTGGGTTAGGGTTAGCTCTAGGTTAACTCTTCCGTCTAGGTCCTGGGTTAGGGTTAGCTCTAGGTTAACTCCTCAGTGTAGGTCCTGGGTTAGGGTTAGCTCTAGGTTAACTCTTCCGTCCAGGTCCTGAGTTAGGGTTAGCTCTAGGTTAAGTCCTCTGTGTAGGTCCTGGGTTAGGGTTAGCTCTAGGTTAACTCTTCCGTCCAGGTCCTGGGTTAGGGTTAGCTCTAGGTTAACTCTTCCGTCTAGGTCTTGGGTTAGGGTTAGCTCTAAGTTAACTCTTCCATCTAGGTCCTGGGTTAGGGTTAGCTCTAGGTTAACTCCTCAGTGTAGGTCCTGGGTTAGGGTTAGCTCTAGGTTAACTCTTCTGTCTAGGTCCTGGGTTAGGGTTAGCTGTAGGTTAACTCTTCTATCTAGGTCCTGGGTTAGGGTTAGCTCTAGGTTAACTCCTCAGTGTAGGTCCTGGGTTAGGGTTTACTCTAGGTTAACTCTTCTGTCTAGGTCCTGGGTTAGGGTTAGCTCTAGGTTAACTCTTCCATCTAGGTCCTGGGTTAGGGTTAGCTCTAGGTTAACTCTTCCGTCTAGGTCCTGGGTTAGGGTTAGCTCTAGGTTAACTCTTCCGTCTAGGTCCTGGGTTAGGGTTAGCTCTAGGTTAACTCCTCAGTGTAGGTCCTGGGTTAGGGTTAGCTCTAGGTTAACTCTTCCGTCCAGGTCCTGAGTTAGGGTTAGCTCTAGGTTAAGTCCTCTGTGTAGGTCCTGGGTTAGGGTTAGCTCTAGGTTAACTCCTCTGTCTAGGTCCTGGGTTAGGGTTAGCTCTAGGTTAACTCTTCCGTCCAGGTCCTGGGTTAGGGTTAGCTCTAGGTTAACTCTTCCGTCTAGGTCTTGGGTTAGGGTTAGCTCTAAGTTAACTCTTCCATCTAGGTCCTGGGTTAGGGTTAGCTCTAGGTTAACTCCTCAGTGTAGGTCCTGGGTTAGGGTTAGCTCTAGGTTAACTCTTCCGTCTAGGTCCTGGGTTAGGGTTAGCTCTAGGCTAACTCTTCTGTCTAGGTCCTGGCTTAGGGTTAGCTCTAGGTTAACTCCTCAGTGTAGGTCCTGGGTTAGGGTTTACTCTAGGTTAACTCTTCTGTCTAGGTCCTGGGTTAGGGTTAGCTCTAGGTTAACTCTTCCATCTAGGTCCTGGGTTAGGGTTAGCTCTAGGTTAACTCTTCCGTCTAGGTCCTGGGTTAGGGTTAGCTCTAGGTTAACTCTTCCGTCTAGGTCCTGGGTTAGGGTTAGCTCTAGGTTAACTCCTCAGTGTAGGTCCTGGGTTAGGGTTAGCTCTAGGTTAACTCCTCTGTCTAGGTCCTGGGTTAGGGTTAGCTCTAGGTTAACTCTTCCGTCCAGGTCCTGAGTTAGGGTTTACTCTAGGTTAACTCTTCTGTCTAGGTCCTGGGTTAGGGTTAGCTCTAGGTTAACTCTTCCGTCTAGGTCCTGGGTTAGGGTTTACTCTAGGTTAACTCTTCTGTCTAGGTCCTGGGTTAGGGTTAGCTCTAGGTTAACTCTTCCATCTAGGTCCTGGGTTAGGGTTAGCTCTAGGTTAACTCTTCCGTCTAGGTCCTGGGTTAGGGTTAGCTCTAGGTTAACTCTTCCGTCTAGGTCCTGGGTTAGGGTTAGCTCTAGGTTAACTCCTCAGTGTAGGTCCTGGGTTAGGGTTAGCTCTAGGTTAACTCTTCCGTCCAGGTCCTGAGTTAGGGTTAGCTCTAGGTTAAGTCCTCTGTGTAGGTCCTGGGTTAGGGTTAGCTCTAGGTTAACTCTTCCGTCCAGGTCCTGGGTTAGGGTTAGCTCTAGGTTAACTCTTCCGTCTAGGTCTTGGGTTAGGGTTAGCTCTAAGTTAACTCTTCCATCTAGGTCCTGGGTTAGGGTTAGCTCTAGGTTAACTCCTCAGTGTAGGTCCTGGGTTAGGGTTAGCTCTAGGTTAACTCTTCTGTCTAGGTCCTGGGTTAGGGTTAGCTCTAGGCTAACTCTTCTGTCTAGGTCCTGGGTTAGGGTTAGCTGTAGGTTAACTCTTCTATCTAGGTCCTGGGTTAGGGTTAGCTCTAGGTTAACTCCTCAGTGTAGGTCCTGGGTTAGGGTTTACTCTAGGTTAACTCTTCTGTCTAGGTCCTGGGTTAGGGTTAGCTCTAGGTTAACTCTTCCATCTAGGTCCTGGGTTAGGGTTAGCTCTAGGTTAACTCTTCCGTCTAGGTCCTGGGTTAGGGTTAGCTCTAGGTTAACTCTTCCGTCTAGGTCCTGGGTTAGGGTTAGCTCTAGGTTAACTCCTCAGTGTAGGTCCTGGGTTAGGGTTAGCTCTAGGTTAACTCTTCCGTCCAGGTCCTGAGTTAGGGTTAGCTCTAGGTTAAGTCCTCAGTGTAGGTCCTGGGTTAGGGTTAGCTCTAGGTTAACTCCTCTGTCTAGGTCCTGGGTTAGGGTTAGCTCTAGGTTAACTCTTCCGTCCAGGTCCTGGGTTAGGGTTAGCTCTAGGTTAACTCTTCCGTCTAGGTCTTGGGTTAGGGTTAGCTCTAAGTTAACTCTTCCATCTAGGTCCTGGGTTAGGGTTAGCTCTAGGTTAACTCCTCAGTGTAGATCCTGGGTTAGGGTTAGCTCTAGGTTAACTCTTCCGTCTAGGTCCTGGGTTAGGGTTAGCTCTAGGCTAACTCTTCTGTCTAGGTCCTGGGTTAGGGTTAGCTCTAGGTTAACTCCTCAGTGTAGGTCCTGGGTTAGGGTTTACTCTAGGTTAACTCTTCTGTCTAGGTCCTGGGTTAGGGTTAGCTCTAGGTTAACTCTTCTGTCTAGGTCCTGGGTTAGGGTTAGCTCTAGGTTAACTCTTCCGTCTAGGTCCTGGGTTAGGGTTAGCTCTAGGTTAACTCTTCCGTCTAGGTCCTGGGTTAGGGTTAGCTCTAGGTTAACTCCTCAGTGTAGGTCCTGGGTTAGGGTTAGCTCTAGGTTAACTCTTCCGTCCAGGTCCTGATTTAGGGTTAGCTCTAGGTTAAGTCCTCTGTGTAGGTCCTGGGTTAGGGTTAGCTCTAGGTTAACTCCTCTGTCTAGGTCCTGGGTTAGGGTTAGCTCTAGGTTAACTCTTCCGTCCAGGTCCTGGGTTAGGGTTAGCTCTAGGTTAACTCTTCCATCTAGGTCTTGGGTTAGGGTTAGCTCTAAGTTAACTCTTCCATCTAGGTCCTGGGTTAGGGTTAGCTCTAGGTTAACTCCTCAGTGTAGGTCCTGGGTTAGGGTTAGCTCTAGGTTAACTCTTCCGTCTAGGTCCTGGGTTAGGGTTAGCTCTAGGCTAACTCTTCTGTCTAGGTCCTGGGTTAGGGTTAGCTGTAGGTTAACTCTTCTATCTAGGTCCTGGGTTAGGGTTAGCTCTAGGTTAACTCCTCAGTGTAGGTCCTGGGTTAGGGTTTACTCTAGGTTAACTCTTCTGTCTAGGTCCTGGGTTAGGGTTAGCTCTAGGTTAACTCTTCCGTCTAGGTCCTGGGTTAGGGTTAGCTCTAGGTTAACTCTTCTGTCTAGGTCCTGGGTTAGGGTTAGCTCTAGGTTAACTCTTCCGTCCAGGTCCTGGGTTAGGGTTAGCTCTAGGTTAACTCCTCAGTGTAGGTCCTGGGTTAGGGTTAGCTCTAGGTTAACTCTTCCGTCTAGGTCCTGGGTTAGGGTTAGCTCTAGGTTAACTCTTCTGTCTAGGTCCTGGGTTAGGGTTAGCTCTAGGTTAACTCTTCCGTCTAGGTCCTGGGTTAGGGTTAGCTCTAGGTTAACTCCTCAGTGTAGGTCCTGGGTTAGGGTTAGCTCTAGGTTAACTCTTCCGTCTAGGTCCTGGGTTAGGGTTAGCTCTAGGTTAACTCCTCAGTGTAGGTCCTGGGTTAGGGTTTGCTCTAGGTTAACTCTTCTGTCTAGGTCCTGGGTTAGTGTTAGCTCTAGGTTAACTCTTCCGTCTAGGTCCTGGGTTAGGGTCAGCTCTAGGTTAACTCTTCCGTCTAGGTCCTGGGTTAGGGTTAGCTCTAGGTTAACTCTTCCGTCTAGGTCCTGGGTTAGGGTCAGCTCTAGGTTAACTCTTCCGTCTAGGTCCTGGGTTAGGGTTAGCTCTAGGTTAACTCCTCAGTGTAGGTCCTGGGTAAGGGTTAGCTCTAGGTTAACTCTTCCGTCTAGGTCCTGGGTTAGGGTTAGCTCTAGGTTAATTCCTCAGTGTAGGTCCTGGGTAAGGGTTAGCTCTAGGTTAACTCTTCCGTCTAGGACCTGGGTTAGGGTTAGCTCTCGGTTAACTCTTCTTTCTAGGTCCTGGGTTAGGGTTAGCTCTAGGTTAAGTCCTCAGTGTAGGTCCAGGGTTAGGGTTAGGTTAACTAGGTTAGTCCATTTTAGTTTCACCACTAGGGTTCGATACTTAACCCTGTTGGGAATGTGAGCTCAATGGTCACTAGGTTTCCAAAATGTAATAGAAGTGCTTATCAATAGTAAATGATGCAGGTGATATGTAGTTCATACTAACATTATGAATCATTTGTGTATCTAGAGTTGGGCTGGTTTAAAAATGATCCAACAGACGAAGCCAGAACCAGCCAGTCATCCAAAGTCCGAAGAGACCCCAGGGTTAGTGTTAGAGACCCCAGGGTTAGGGTTAGGGTTAGAGACCCCAGGGTTAGGGTTAGAGACCCCAGGGTTAGGGTTAGAGACCCCAGGGTTAGAGTTAGGGTTAGAGACCCCAGGGTTAGAGTTAGGGTTAGAGACCCCAGGGTTAGGGTTAGAGACCCCAGGGTTAGGGTTAGGGTTAGAGACCCCAGGGTTAGGGTTAGGGTTAGAGACCCCAGGGTTAGGGTTAGGGTTAGAGACACCAGGGTTAGAGTTAGAGACCCCAGGGTTAGGGTTAGAGACCCCAGGGTTAGGGTTAGAGACCCCAGGGTTAGGGTTAGAGACACCAGGGTTAGAGTTAGAGACCCCAGGGTTAGAGTCAGGGTTAGAGTTAGAGACCCCAGGGTTAGGGTTAGGGTTAGAGACCCCAGGGTTAGGGTTAGAGACCACAGGGTTACGGTTAGAGACCCCAGGGTTAGGGTTAGAGACCCCAGGGTTTGGGTTAGAGACCCCAGGGTTAGGGTTAGGGTTAGAGACACCAGGGTTAGAGTTAGAGACCCCAGGGTTAGGGTTAGAGACCCCAGGGTTAGGGTTAGGGTTAGGGTTAGAGACACCAGGGTTAGAGTTAGAGACCCCAGGGTTAGGGTTAGAGACCCCAGGGTTAGGGTTAGGGTTAGAGACACCAGGGTTAGAGTTAGAGACCCCAGGGTTAGGGTTAGAGACCCCAGGGTTAGGGTTAGAGACACCAGGGTTAGAGTTAGAGACCCCAGGGTTAGGGTTAGAGACACCAGGGTTAGAGTTAGAGACCCCAGGGTTAGGGTTAGAGACCCCAGGGTTAGGGTTAGGGTTAGAGACACCAGGGTTAGAGTTAGAGACCCCAGGGTTAGGGTTAGAGACCCCAGGGTTAGGGTTAGGGTTAGAGACACCAGGGTTAGAGTTAGAGACCCCAGGGTTAGGGTTAGAGACCCCAGGGTTAGGGTTAGGGTTAGAGACACCAGGGTTAGAGTTAGAGACCCCAGGGTTAGGGTTAGAGACCCCAGGGTTAGGGTTAGAGACACCAGGGTTAGAGTTAGAGACCCCAGGGTTAGGGTTAGAGACCCAAGGGTTAGAGTTAGAGACCCCAGGGTTTGGTTTTTTTTTGTATTTTTTTTTTTAATTTCGAACATGCAAAGAAAACAAAACAAAACAAAGCAAATGAAGACATACACAAAATCCCATTTAAATGGACAGAATCTGTCTTCAGCACATACAAGTCTGAATATTGCATGGTGGAAAAGGAGGAGGAAGAAGTCTAAACTTATTTCATCCTACCCCTCTGTGCTTTTACACCTTTATCATTAACTTTCTACAACAATCAGCCCATACTATTTCCCTCATTTTAGCATGGAACCACAACAATCCATAATGCAGTAAGTGAATGATCCCCAACAGTCTGTTCATGTCAGTGCAGTCATACAAACAGACTCAACTAATCCAACATTCTCTTCAATAATTCCAGCAGATTTATCAGTACAACATCATTCCTAAACAAACAGGCCTCATTGTCATTATTAAATACTGGACCTCTCAACAATCAATTCTTTCCATCTTTTTTCCAACTGAATTCTGTTTGATATTTGTTTGATCTCCACACAGTTTGTTCCACAGTTTTCCTCCACAGATGCTCATACACAAACTTTGGAACCTAGTGCGTACTTTAGGAATCTGTAAATGGAATTTTCCCTTAAATCAGAGCCTCCCTCTCTTTCACTAAACATTTGTTGAATATTGCCCGCTAGTAAATTGTTCTTTGCTTTCTATATTATTGGAATAGTTTTGAATTCCACAAGGTCAATGAGTTGGACAGTTTTGGATAAAGGTAAAAATAGTGGATTTGTGTGTTCACCAAAACCAACATTGTGAACGATTCTTCTTGCTCTTTTTTGCAGCAGAAAAAGTCTGTGTACTGAACTTGTATCTGTATTTCCCCATCCCTCCAAACAGTCACTGAAATAAGGTCAGATCAATGAATTCTACAGAATGTTCAGTGATTTCGGATCTAATCTCCCCTTTGCTCTGGCCAGGACTCAGATGCTTCTGGATTGTTTGTTTTCTACATGTTTTATGTGAGGTTTCCAGCAAATTTGATCCTCAATGATCACTCCCACAAACTTGTTTGGATTCACCCTTTCTAGATCTACACCCTCTATTTGGACCTTTACCTCATTACTGCTTTTACATTGACCAAAAATCAGGAATTTGGTTTGACACAGATTTATTGACAGCTTATTTTTGTCAAACCATCATTTAGTTTTCTTTAGCTCAGAAGTTATTATGTCCAAAAGTTGCTGTAAATCCTCAGCGGTTCCCAGAATATTTGTGTCATCAGCATATAATCTAAATGTCATTTGTTCAGACACTTTACATATATCATTAATATCCATTAGAAACAGTTGAGGTCCCAACACTGACCCCTGGGGGACACCACACACAACACCCAAACCCTCAGTCTCCCATCATCACAAACTGTTTCCTGTTCTCCAAAGAGCTTCCAACCCAATTCAGCACCACTCCCCTGATTCCAGACTGTTCCAGTTTATTGATTCAAATGTCAGGATTTACGGAATCAAATGCTTTTTTTAAATCCGTGAAAACTCCAACTGTGAATTTTTGATTGTCTGTGGAATTTGTGATTTGTTCAGTGAGTTCAGTTAATGCTAGTGATGTTGATCGGTTGGTTGTGAATCCATATTGACTGTCTGAAAGTCGTTTGTATTTTTCTATGAATGGGTCTAATCTGTCATTGAAGAGTTTTTCCAGGATTTTGGAGAATTGTGGGAGAAGAGAAATAGGCCTGAAGTTTGTGAAGTGGTGTCTGTGGCCGTTCTGGTCCAATGGTATGACTGGAACCATTTTCATTCCACTGGGAAATGTCCCAGTTTGGAATGAGAAATGACAGATGGAAGTGAAGGGTTTGGAAATGCCTAGAATGAGCCTTTTCACAACTATCATGTCCATATGTGCACAGGCAGGAGATGTTGGATTTGGACATTTATTCACAGGTTCTGTCAGTTTGGCTCTTTTTCATCTGTGGCTTTGACAAACAGGGAATTTGGATTTGGATCTGTTCATACTCCATTACTCTGATCTGTTCATACTCCATTACTCTGATCTGTTCATACTCCATTACTCTGATCTGTAGATACTCCATTACTCTGATCTATTGATACTCTATTACTCTGATCTGTTGATACTCCATTACTCTGATCTATTGATACTCCATTACCCTGATCTGTTCATACTCCATTACTCTGATCTGTTGATACTCCATTACTCTGATCTGTTGATACTCCATTACCCTGATCTATTGATACTCCATTACTCTGATCTGTTGATACTCCATTACTCTGATCTATTGATACTCCATTAATCTGATCTGTTGATACTCCATTACTCTGATCTGTTGATACTCCATTACCCTGATCTATTGATACTCCATTACTCTGATCTGTTGATACTCCATTACTCTGATCTATTGATACTCCATTAATCTGATCTGTTGATACTCCATTACTCTGATCTGTTGATACTCCATTACCCTGATCTATTGATTATCCATTACTCTGATCTATTGATACTCCATTACCCTGATCTGTTGATACCCCATTACTCTGATCTATTGATACTCCATTACCCTGATCTATTGATATCCATTACTCTGATCTATTGATACTCAATTACTCTGATCTGTTGATACTCCATTACTCTGATCTGTTGATACTCCATTACTCTGATCTATTGATACTCCATTACTCTGATCTGTTGATACTCCATTACTTTGATCTACTGATACTCCATTACTCTGATATGTCGATACTCCATTACTCTGATCTATTGATACTCCATTACTCTGATCTGTTGATACTCCATTACTCTGATCTGTTGATACTCCATTACCCTGATCTATTGATACTCCATTACTCTGATCTATTGATACTCCATTACTCTGATCTGTTGATACTCCATTACTTTGATCTACTGATACTCCATTACTCTGATCTGTCAATACTCCATTACTCTGATCTATTGATACTCCATTACTCTGATCTGTTGATACTCCATTACTCTGATCTATTGATACTCCATTACCCTGATCTATTGATACTCCATTACTCTGATCTATTGATACTCCATTACCCTGATCTATTGATATCCATTACTCTGATCTATTGATACTCCATTACTCTGATCTGTTGATACTCCATTACCCTGATCTATTGATAATCCATTACTCTGATCTGTTGATACTCCATTACTCTGATCTGTTGATACTCCATTACCCCTGATCTATTGATACTCCATTACTCTGATCTATTGATACTCCATTACTCTGATCTGTTGATACTCCATTACTCTGATCTACTGATACTCCATTACTCTGATCTGTCAATACTCCATTACTCTGATCTGTAGATACTCCATTACTCTGATCTGTTGACACTCCATTACTCTGATCTGTTGATACTCCATTACCTGATCTATTGATACTCCATTACTCTGATCTGTTGATACTCCATTACTCTGATCTATTGATACTCCATTACTGATCTATTGATCCATTACTCTGATCTATTGATACTCCATTACCCTGATCTATTGATACTCCATTACTCTGATCTATTGATACTCCATTACCCTGATCTATTGATACCCATTACTCTGATCTATTGATACTCCATTACTCTGATCTGTTGATACTCCATTACCCTGATCTATTGATACTCCATTACTCTGATCTGTTGATACTCCATTACTCTGATCTATTGATACTCCATTACCCTGATCTATTGATAATCCATTACTCTGATCTATTGATACTCCATTACCCTGATCTATTGATACTCCATTACTCTGATCTATTGATACTCCATTACTCTGATCTGTTGAAACTGTATTACTCTGATCTGTTGATACTCCATTACTCTGATCTGTTGATACTCCATTACTCTGATCTGTTGCTGGAGCAGGACTTGTATGTGCCCAGTTTGGTCCAACATTACCACAGAACTCATTCCACATGTTCTCCACCAGGTTCCTATTACTGATACTGAAATTATTTTCAGTGACAGAATTGGGCTCATTCTCTTTACTAGGAGCATTTCTAATAATTCTGTTGAATCCATTCCATATGCCTTTAATATTATTTGTATTATTTTCTAGTATTTTTTCTAGTATTCCTTCTTCCATATTCTCATTATATTAGTTCACTTATTTTTGTATTTCTTGTATTTCTTTTCCGTCTCCTTAGTTCTATATTTGATAAACTCTCTATATAGTGTATTTTTCTTTTTCCATGCATTTTTGAACCCCTTTGTGATCCATTGATTCTCCTTCTGTTTTCCTCTTCTACTATATTGTTTGATCGGACAATGTTTCTCATATAAAGCCTTAAATATTCATAAAAAAAACTATCCTAAGCCTTATCTACATGATTCTCTTTATAAATTGGTTCCCAGTCAAATGCTTGTAGATGGTTTTTTCATTTGTCCACAGATTCCTCTGTCCTGACGCGTCTATAGTCATATTTATTGTCTATTTGAGTGTTTGTGTGGTTGTTCTTATAGACAATACAGACTGGTAAGTGGTCACTGATGTCATTTATTAATAATCCACTCACTGTGATATTGTCTTTGACATTTGTCCATATATTGTCCATTAATGTTGCACAGTGAGATGTGATCCTGCTGGGTCTGGAGATTTTTGGAAACAAATTATAACTGTACAGTGTATTTAGAAATTCTTCTGTCATGTGATTTGGGTTGAGCAAATTGATGTTAAAGTCACCGCAAATAAACCTAACTTTTGGATTTGCTTTTGACAGATATTCCTCCATCCAATCTTTAAATAAGTCAATATTAGAACTTGGTGCTCTGTATATGCAACTCAGAAGAACATTTTTATTTTTCTCCATAAATATTTCTATAGTGACACATTCTAATCCGTTATCCACCACTGTTGACATGTTTTCCACTACCTTCAAATCCAGATTCCTGTCTACAAACAAAGCAACACCACTCCCACTCTAGTTTTGTCTGTTAATGGAAACCATCTCATAACCTTCAATTCCAAAATCCATAGCCCTACTGCTATTGAAGCAGGTTTCTGATCTAGCTCTAATATTGGAAGGACATTTGAATGGACTTCAAAAGTATTTGATGTTCTGAAAGTTGGCATAAAGGCTTCTGCTGTTCAAATGGATCATTGATAAACCATTGTCCATGTTGATGCTGCTGTTCAATTCTTCTTGGGTAGAATAGTTACAGCTTTCGTTAATGTCACAGAAACAGTTGTTCTCTGGATCAATGTCATTTTCAGTTTGATGTGAATGATGTTCAGTGGACTGGAAGTTTCGGAACTGCAGTTCATCCCACTCTGTGATGTTTTGTAGTGAATGATTGAGTCCAGTCTGTGTAGAAGTTGTTCCTGTTGCCATGAAGAACAGTGAGTGTCTGCAGACCTGCTTTATGATTGCATTTGTCTTCTACTTTGGCGTGCTACTGCGTGGATGAAGAACTAGTTTGTCATGTCGAAGGTCTCCAATGTCTCCTTTTTGTCTGGCAGCTGGCAATTCCGGCCTCAGTTGTTTCCTTTTCCTTTTCAGCGCGTCAGTAAAGTCCTCACTGATGTCCATTTTTGTTCCCTTTAGTCTTTTTGTGCATTGAAGAATGGCAGCTCTGTCCTTCTATGTAAAAAATGTCCCTCCAATGGGCCTGGGTCTGTCCCCTCCAGGTTTGCCTGTGCGTGGGCCCGTTCCATCTCTATTCCCTGGTGCATCTGAAGGTTTTCAGCTCAAACCTTTTTCACCTTCTCTTCTGTCTCTGCCCAAGTTTCCCCAGGTGACTCCACCATTCCCTCAAAAACCAGCTTATTTGGCCTTGACTGCCCCTCAAACTCTTCCATCTGGTCTGTGACAGCTATCAGACTGTCACACACTCTGAAAATGTCTGACTGCACTGAATGACCACCTTCTGACAGCTTAGAGTTTTCAGATTTGAACTGGTCCACTTCCTTTTGTGTGTATTGGAGGCTTGTTTTGAACTCCTGAAGGTCCCTTGTCAGCCCCTCCAGCCTGGTGTTTGTGGAGTCCATGATGATCTTCACAAACCAACTTAAAGTTCTCCTGCTGTTGACTTAACAGTGCTGTGAATAGTTCCTTTTGCTGTTGTAGTAGCTCAGATACCTGGGACGGTCAAACATACTCTTCATCCGCTCTAGCCTCTGCTTTTGACTTGGGTGGCGTTTTATGGCTTTTTAACGGCTGCAGTTGAACACAGTACCTTTAAGCCTGGGGGCTGACTGCTGGAATCTGATTCCAGTCTGCTCAGTGCTGCTGAGGGTTTGGGTTAGAGACCCCAGGGTTAGGGTTAGAGACCCCAGGGTTAGAGACCCCAGGGTTAGAGACCCCAGGGTTAGGGTTAGAGATCCCAGGGTTAGAGACCCCAGGGTTAGGGTTAGAGACCCCAGGGTTAGAGACCCCAGGGTTAGGGTTAGAGACCCCAGGGTTAGGGTTAGAGGCCCCAGGTTTAGGGTTAGAGACCCCAGGGTTAGAGACCTCAGGGTTAGGGTTAGAGACCCCAGGGTTAGGGTTAGAGGCCCCAGGTTTAGGGTTAGAGACCCCAGGGTTAGAGATCCCAGGGTTAGGGTTAGAGACCCCAGGGTTAGGGCTAGAGACCCCAGGGTTAGAGACCCCAGGGTTAGGGTTAGAGACAACTCCTCATCTGATTGGCCCGTCTACAGACACCGCTGACCACAGCTATAAGGGCCTCTAGATTAACTGACATCACAAGTCCAGGTCAGTGTGTGAAGGTAACCAAGGTAACCATAACCAATGTTGGTAAAGTTTAATACCTTACCATACTTTAGACATATATATCAGTGGTGGGGGTGCAGACTTTATTTCTCTGCCAAGATGATGTAACGATTCACAGAGTGAGCCACATATTTGCATTCCTTTTTTTTGTGCATTACTTTCATGGAAAACAAATTACAGTTAGCCTTTAATCTTGGCTCTGTCTTTACATCTGACCTTTTCAAACTCAAAAACTTTTTGCATTTTGCATCCTCTATGCGCCTCTTTATTCAAACCCTACAGTCGGGCCAGTTTTTCATCAGCAATTCCTACCCATCTCAGCTTGATGCATATTTTAAATGTGACAAAGACAGCCACAGCCGAGGAAATAAAATTGAAATATTTGTCAAGATCTCCTTTCCTTCTCCTGACGCTGAGGCACTTGGGAGATTTAGCTCACAACGGCATCAAGAACAATACGAGCAGCTAATTTGGAAGCTTGTGACTACCAACAGGCTTGGGGGCAGATTGTGCGGCGTGGGCCTCAGGAGTCCATATCATCAGCTGTGCCACCGTGACAGTAAGAAAGGGAAGAAATTCCTCCTTAATTAACTAGATATGCTGCAAAGCAATTAGGCACACAGTGGAGTGGAAGAGCTAAGATGGATTAACTTCAGACAAGCTCCAATCTCTGCAAAACTATGTCTGAAAGTCATATTTTTTTGGCTGAATATTTCTGTATCTGTGTTTGTGCAACAACAGCCCGTCACAGATCCACCCAAACACAAGCTGAGCCTTTTCATCAATACTGATCACTTTATATCTGCGAGCAAGGCCAGGAGCAGGAGGCCAGGAGCAGGAGACCAGGAGCAGGAGGCCAGGAGCAGGAGACCACGTGCAGGAGGCCAGGTGCAGGAGGCCAGGTGCAGGAGGCCAGGAGCAGGAGACCAGGTGTAGGAGGCCAGGAGCAGGAGGTCAGGTGCAGGAGGCCAGGAGCAGGAGGCCAGGAGCAGGAGACCACGTGCAGGAGGCCAGGTGCAGGAGGCCAGGAGCAGGAGACCAGGTGCAGGAGGCCAGGAGCAGGAGGCCAGGTGCAGGAGGCCAGGAGCAGTAGGCCAGGAGCAGGAGACCAGGTGCAGGAGGCCAGGAGCAGGAGACCAGGTGCAGGAGACCAGGTGCAGGAGGCCAGGAGCAGTAGGCCAGGAGCAGGAGACCAGGTGCAGGAGACCAGGAGCAGGAGGCCAGATGCAGGAGGCCAAGTGCAGTAGGCCAGGAGCAGGAGACCAGGTGCAGGAGGCCACATGCAGTAGGCCAGGAGCAGGAGACCAGGTGCAGGATACCACATGCAGGAGGCCAGGAGCAGGAGACCAGGTGTAGGAGGCCAGGAGCAGGAGGCCAGGTGCAGGAGGCCAGGAGCAGGAGGCCAGGAGCAGGAGACCAGGTGCAGGAGGCCAGGTGCAGGAGGCCAGGAGCAAGAGACCAGGTGCAGGAGACCAGGTGCAGGAGGCCAGGAGCAGTAGGCCAGGAGCAGGAGACCAGGTGCAGGAGACCAGGAGCAGGAGGCCTGGTGCAGGAGGCCAAGTGCAGTAGGCCAGGATCAGGAGACCAGGTGCAGGAGGCCACATACAGGAGGCCAGGAGCAGGAGGCCAGGAGCTGCTCCAACACAGCCGACAGTCTGACCTTCACCTCACAAGGGGAACATAAAAGATCAGGGAGCTTTACAAAGTCCACAACATTGAGTGGAAGTGCCAGGTCCAGCTGGATCTGTTCAAGTCTCACCTTTGCTGAGTGGTGGAGTTTGTTTTCCTTCCTTTTCACCAGAGATGTTCACAGGTTTGACAGTGACCACAGTGGCCCTGCAGGGGGCGCACTCCAAATGATGGACTGTGGTCTGTTGGACCATGTCAGTGGGCTGAGTTACTGAGATCCGACTGTGTGGAACCAAAGAACTGAGCAGGTCAAACAGAGCTGAGCCAAAGGTGTAGTGAAACTATGCCCCCCCCCCCCCCACACACACACACACACACACACACACACACACACCACCTCCCACTTCTTATTTCAGCAGTTTCATCAAATAACAGGAGCTATTGAAAAAAAATCTCATGACATTTACAAGTTATGAGGATTCGAGGTTGTATGGAGCAGTGTAGGAAATTCGTCCTCCTCTATCCTTCCTCCTCCTCCTCCTCCTCCATCCTCCTCCTCCTCCTCCTCCTCTACTGGTTCATTTACCACTGTTTGTACAGTCCCATTCCTCCTACCATCCAGACCATTTAGCCTTTGAATGAGGCCAGAGCAGCTGAAGAATGCCAGACCAGTCTTTCATGTCTTTTACTTTTACAAAAATCTGCACTGGTAGAAAAAAGACTGAAGAGGAGGGATTGAAAAACTGAAAAGTCCAATTAATAAGACACATGCCATGAGGGAGATGAAAAACAGAGTCTGTGATTTCAGCTGCATTTGGTCCCAGTGGGTTAGGGTTCGGGTTCGGGTTAGGGTACACAGTCCTGCAGATCTGAAGAGGCCAAAGCAGACCCATCCTGACTGGACAGACTCAGCACCTCCACATCCTGATTGGACAGACTCAGCACCTCCAAGGCTAAAGAGTCTGAGCAGCAGCCTTTGGTTTCTACACTAAAAACATTAGAGAAATGATCAAGCTTAGTCTGTACTACCTCTTCAAACAAAATCAGAGCAATGTACAGACTAAATTAGAAAAAAAAAAAAAAATCCATCAGTAATTCATAGGGTTATTTTTATCCCTGTGCTTGGTTTTCTCTTAAATCCCCCTTTAGTTTCTTATTGTCAGGATCGATTTCCCACGCAGCTTTCAGCACACCAGGGCCAAACTAACTGAAATGTAACACATCTGCATCTGCAGTCTGACCCATGATAAGCACATATCCACAAAGAGTTTGGACTAATATCACACAGGTGTCAAATGTCCATGAGGTTTTGCACCTGAATGCAGTTGTTCTGAGTCCCAGTTCCTGGTGTTTCAGGTTTGTCTCAGACAGGTTGGTTCATCATCCAAACTGTCAAAGCCGTCATATTCCATGTGTTTAGCAGAGATGCAGACCCACAGAATGTCCACAATCACCTGCTGACTTCCATGGACAGTGGACAGAAAAAGTCTACACACCACGGTTCAAATGCCAGGTTTTTGGGAAGCAAAAAAATTAGACCCAACTAAATCATTTCAACCCTTTTTCCATCTTTACTGGACCCTCTAACCTGAATGAGCCAAATGAAAAACCAACCGAACTGTTTTATGGAGGGGAAGAAAAAATAAACATCTGAGATCCTGGGGTTGGACTAGTGCAGGGGTGTCCAAACCTGGTCCTGGAGGGTCGATCTCCTGCAGGGGCGTCCAAACCTGGTCCTGGAGGGTCGATCTCCTGCAGGGGGGTCCAAACCTGGTCCTCCAGGGCCGATCTCCTGCAGGGGGGTCCAAACCTGGTCCTCCAGGGCCGATCTCCTGCAGGGGTGTCCAAACCTGGTCCTGGAGGGTCGATCTCCTGCAGGGGTGTCCAAACCTGGTCCTCCAGGGCCGATCTCCTGCAGGGGTGTCCAAACCTGGTCCTGGAGGGTCGATCTCCTGCAGGGGCGTCCAAACCTGGTCCTGGAGGGTCGATCTCCTGCAGGGGGGTCCAAACCTGGTCCTCCAGGGCCGATCTCCTGCAGGGGGGTCCAAACCTGGTCCTCCAGGGCCGATCTCCTGCAGGGGTGTCCAAACCTGGTCCTGGAGGGTCGATCTCCTGCAGGGGCATCCAAACCTGGTCCTGGAGGGTCGATCTCCTGCAGGGGCGTCCAAACCTGGTCCTGGAGGGTCGATCTCCTGCAGGGGGGTCCAAACCTGGTCCTCCAGGGCCGATCTCCTGCAGGGGGGTCCAAACCTGGTCCTCCAGGGCCGATCTCCTGCAGGGGTGTCCAAACCTGGTCCTGGAGGGTCGATCTCCTGCAGGGGCATCCAAACCTGGTCCTGGAGGGTCGATCTCCTGCAGGGGCGTCCAAACCTGGTCCTGGAGGGTCCATCTCCTGCAGGGGGGTCCAAACCTGGTCCTGGAGGGCCAGTCTCCTGCAGGGGTGTCCAAACCTGGTCCTGGTCCATCCCACCTAGAAGCCTTTACAGTGTTGTCAGGCTTCTGCAGACCTGGATGATCAGCTGATCTTTAATTCAACTAGGTGTGGTGGTAGAAGGAAACATCTAAAACATGCAGGACCAGGTTTGGACACCCCTGGACTAGTGTGTCCACCCTCTGATAACTGGGGGCGTGGCTGTGTTCAGAATGAACCAATCACAGTTAAACTCAGGTTAACTGGTGGTCAGCACACACCTGAGCCCAGGGAAAGACCCTCTGATGAACCCAGGTCCAGCTGGACTGGTCTAGAGGCTGTTCCTGTTGTTCAACCATGATCCTCAGAGAACTTCCACAGCTCCAGTGGATCTGACTCTTCAAAGGTCAAAGGTCAGAAGAATGCATCTGATAGACCATGAACACAGGGAGAAGCTCCGAACCATGTTGACTGAACAGTTCACCTCCATGTCATCAAACATTCAGACAAAATCATTTAAGCTTCAAAAAACTCAAAGTTTAACCCTAACCCAGATACATGTGATGACTGACGGGCAGATCTCACAGCAGGTGAACCTCCGTTCATCCCAAATCCACCGCTCAACGCTGCTGGAAGGAGTGGGCGGGTCCTGCCTAAGTGAGCGTTTGGTCCTCCATCAGCCCTCGGTGGTCTTCACAGACAGGCTGAACACAGAGCTGCTGCTGTCCTTCCATTAGCCGTGGGCTAAGGAGAGCAGACTGACAGGTGGAGGATCAGGTCTAGGTTTAACTGTGCTGTTTTATTGGATGGATTATTGAAGCCGTGGTCCAGAGTAGTGACCTGCAGCCCTGATAAGTGGAGTCAGACTTGGACCAGTCCACTCCTGTGTGTTTCCACATGGGGGACATCGAATGTACGTTCTGACATGACATGAGCCACGCTGCAGAGAAGTCTGTCAAAATAGGAGGTCTTCTGCGCTGGGCCGCTGGTGATGAAGCGCTTCAACCAGATGAAGATGGACAAGGAAGTGAAGTCTCTGGAGATAGAAGCTCTGGCCATGGCCCAGGGGAGAAAACACAGCAATTCTAATCTTTTCCCAGCACTTACATAAGAAATGGAATATTGTTAGCCATCGAAAAAAGGCCTGACACAAGCTCCGAAGAAAATGAGAATCACATGCGATGCAGCAAACTCAGGTTCAATCAGCAGAATCAGTGGAAAGCACTGTCCACAGTTTGGATTTGTGTTAGTGGGTTAGGGTTAGTCCAGGACATGTCCAGTACATGTCCAGTACATGTCCTGTCCTTCTGTCTGTTAGTCCAGGACATGTCCAGTACATGTCCAGTACATGTCCTGTCCTTCTGTCTGTTAGTCCAGGACATGTCCAGTACACGTCCAGTACATGTCCAGTATATGTCCTGTCCTTCTGTCTGTTAGTCCAGTACATGTCCAGTACATGTCCAGTACATGTCCTGTCCTTCTGTCTGTTAGTCCAGGACATGTCCAGTACATGTCCTGTCCTTCTGTCTGTTAGTCCAGTACATGTCCAGTACATGTCCTGTCCTTCTGTCTGTTAGTCCAGTACATGTCCAGTACATGTCCAGTATATGTCCTGTCCTTCTGTCTGTTAGTCCAGTACATGTCCAGTACATGTCCAGTACATGTCCTGTCCTTCTGTCTGTTAGTCCAGGACATGTCCAGTACATGTCCTGTCCTTCTGTCTGTTAGACCAGTACATGTCCAGTACATGTCCTGTCCTTCTGTCTGTTAGTCCAGTACATGTCCAGTACATGTCCTGCCCTTCTGTCTGTTAGTCCAGTACATGTCCAGTACATGTCCAGTATATGTCCTGTCCTTCTGTCTGTTAGTCCAGTACATGTCCAGTACATGTCCAGTATATGTCCTGTCCTTCTGTCTGTTAGTCCAGTACATGTCCAGTACATGTCCAGTACATGTCCTGTCCTTCTGTCTGTTAGTCCAGGACATGTCCAGTACATGTCCTGTCCTTCTGTCTGTTAGACCAGTACATGTCCAGTACATGTCCTGTCCTTCTGTCTGTTAGTCCAGTACATGTCCAGTACATGTCCTGCCCTTCTGTCTGTTAGTCCAGTACATGTCCAGTACATGTCCAGTATATGTCCTGTCCTTCTGTCTGTTAGTCCAGTACATGTCCAGTACATGTCCTGTCCTTCTGTCTGTTAGTCCAGTACATGTCCAGTACATGTCCAGTACATGTCCTGTCCTTCTGTCTGTTAGTCCAGTACATGTCCAGTACATGTCCAGTATATGTCCTGTCCTTCTGTCTGTTAGTCCAGTACATGTCCAGTACATGTCCAGTACATGTCCTGTCCTTCTGTCTGTTAGTCCAGGACATGTCCAGTACATGTCCTGTCCTTCTGTCTGTTAGACCAGTACATGTCCAGTACATGTCCTGTCCTTCTGTCTGTTAGTCCAGTACATGTCCAGTACATGTCCTGTCCTTCTGTCTGTTAGACCAGTACATGTCCAATACATGTCCTGTCCTTCTGTCTGTTAGTCCAGTACATGTCCAGTACATGTCCAGTACATGTCCTGTCCTTCTGTCTGTTAGTCCAGTACATGTCCAGTATATGTCCTGTCCTTCTGTCTGTTAGTCCAGTACATGTCCAGTACATGTCCTGTCCTTCTGTCTGTTAGTCCAGTACATGTCCAGTACATGTCCAGTATATGTCCTGTCCTTCTGTCTGTTAGTCCAGTACATGTCCAGTACATGTCCTGTCCTTCTGTCTGTTAGTCCAGTACATGTCCAGTACATGTCCAGTACATGTCCTGTCCTTCTGTCTGTTAGTCCAGTACATGTCCAGTACATGTCCAGTACATGTCCTGTCCTTCTGTCTGTTAGACCAGTACATGTCCAGTACATGTCCTGTCCTTCTGTCTGTTAGACCAGTACATGTCCAATACATGTCCTGTCCTTCTGTCTGTTAGTCCAGTACATGTCCAGTACATGTCCAGTACATGTCCTGTCCTTCTGTCTGTTAGTCCAGTACATGTCCAGTATATGTCCTGTCCTTCTGTCTGTTAGTCCAGTACATGTCCAGTACATGTCCTGTCCTTCTGTCTGTTAGTCCAGTACATGTCCAGTACATGTCCAGTATATGTCCTGTCCTTCTGTCTGTTAGTCCAGTACATGTCCAGTACATGTCCAGTATATGTCCTGTCCTTCTGTCTGTTAGTCCAGTACATGTCCAGTACATGTCCTGTCCTTCTGTCTGTTAGTCCAGTACATGTCCAGTACATGTCCTGTCCTTCTGTCTGTTAGTCCAGTACATGTCCAGTACATGTCCTGTCCTTCTGTCTGTTAGTCCAGTACATGTCCAGTACATGTCCAGTACATGTCCTGTCCTTCTGTCTGTTAGTCCAGTACATGTCCAGTACATGTCCAGTACATGTCCTGTCCTTCTGTCTGTTAGTCCAGTACATGTCCAGTACATGTCCTGTCCTTCTGTCTGTTAGTCCAGTACATGTCCAGTACATGTCCTGTTCTTCTGTCTGTTAGTCCAGTACATGTCCAGTACATGTCCTGTCCTTCTGTCTGTTAGTCCAGTACATGTCCAGTACATGTCCTGTTCTTCTGTCTGTTAGTCCAGTACATGTCCAGTATATGTCCTGTCCTTCTGTCTGTTAGTCCAGTACATGTCCAGTACATGTCCTGTCCTTCTGTCTGTTAGTCCAGTACATGTCCAGTACATGTCCTGTCCTTCTGTCTGTTAGTCCAGTACATGTCCAGTACATGTCCTGTCCTTCTGTCTGTTAGTCCAGTACATGTCCAGTACATGTCCTGCCCTTCTGTCTGTTAGTCCAGTACATGTCCAGTACATGTCCAGTACATGTCCAGTATATGTCCTGTCCTTCTGTCTGTTAGTCCAGTACATGTCCAGTATATGTCCTGTCCTTCTGTCTGTTAGTCCAGTACATGTCCAGTATATGTCCTGTCCTTCTGTCTGTTAGTCCAGTACATGTCCAGTACATGTCCTGTCCTTCTGTCTGTTAGTCCAGTACATGTCCAGTACATGTCCTGCCCTTCTGTCTGTTAGTCCAGTACATGTCCAGTACATGTCCAGTATATGTCCTGTCCTTCTGTCTGTTAGTCCAGTACATGTCCAGTACATGTCCTGTCCTTCTGTCTGTTAGTCCAGTACATGTCCAGTACATGTCCTGTCCTTCTGTCTGTTAGTCCAGTACATGTCCAGTACATGTCCTGTCCTTCTGTCTGTTAGTCCAGTACATGTCCAGTACATGTCCTGTCCTTCTGTCTGTTAGTCCAGTACATGTCCAGTACATGTCCAGTATATGTCCTGTCCTTCTGTCTGTTAGTCCAGTACATGTCCAGTACATGTCCTGTCCTTCTGTCTGTTAGTCCAGTACATGTCCAGTACATGTCCTGTCCTTCTGTCTGTTAGTCCAGTACATGTCCAGTACATGTCCTGTCCTTCTGTGTTCACAGTTCCAGTCTTTTCCTCTGACATCACAGCGTGGCTCCTGTCACATTCTGCTGAGTGAGGAGGGAATCCACATAGATGCTGAGTGACAGTCAGCCAGCCTGGGCTTCCCTGGAGATAGGCCTGTCTCTAATCAGCTGACGGGCAGAAGACGAAAGAAAACAGGAGGGCTTAGGGGAACAAACATGGGCTCCAGTCGGTTTGGATGAATTCTAGTTGAGTTCATGAAGGTAGTTTAATAAGAAAGACTGACTTTGTCTGACTAAAGGGGTCTGGTCCACATAAACACCTGAGACAGGTTCACAGTTTCAAAGGTCAGAGACCAGGATTCCTTCCTTCCTTCCTTCCTTCCTTCCTTCCTTCCTTCCTGCCTTCCTTCCTTCCTTCCTTCCTTCATTCCTTCATTCCTTCATTCATTCATATTTTTAAAGATCCAAGTATGAGAACATACATTTTGCATTTACATTACATGAAAAGGGACACCCTGGGAAGCTGATGAGCTTTGGAGAGGAGCCCAGACAAAAAGAAGAATGTCCACATGAAACAAGAACACAAGAACACACACTCACATACACAATGTAGAATAATGTTCATATGAATAATAATATGAACTCCCCTAACCCTAAACTAATCTAAGCCCTACTCCTAACCAGGTCCAAGTGGTCTAGTCACCAAAAGTCTGAAAACACATGACACACAGGAAAAGAAAAGAAAAAGATCTAAGGGTGACATTCAGAAAATCCATGTTCTGAAGGTGGCACGACATCAGTGAGGGACAGCGAGGGATGGGAGAGTGGAAGACCTCCCACAGGGTGAGGGTCTGGGTTAGGGTTAGGGTCAGGGTCAGGGTCAGGGTCAGGGTTAGGGTCAGGGTAAGAGTTAGGGTTCGGAAAAACCCAACAATCTCCACAAACACTACGACCAAAGTTTGGTTATCAGTACATGGTCCTTAGTTGCCTTCAGCAGACACAGTTGAGTTCAGTTAATGTATGTGTGTTTTACTCATACACTGGTTGGACAGGTGCACATATATAAACAGTGTGTGTTTTACTCATACACTGGTTGGACAGGTGCACATATATAAACAGTGTGTGTTTTACTCATACACTGGTTGGACAGGTGCACATATATAAACAGTGTTTATGTTTTACTCATACACTGGTTGGACAGGTGCACGTATATAAACAGTGTATATGTTTTAATCATACACTGGTTGGACAGTTGCACATATATAAACAGTGTGTGTTTTACTCATACACTGGTTGGACAGGTGCACATATATAAAAAGTGTGTGTTTTACTCATACACTGGTTGGACAGATGCACATATATAAACAGTGTATATATTTTATTCATACACTGGTTGGAAAGGTGCACATATATAAACAGTGTGTGTTTTACTCATACACTGGTTGGACAGGTGCACATATATAAAAACTGTGTGTTTTACTCATACACTGGTTGGACAGATGCACATATATAAACAGTGTGTGTTTTACTCATACACTGGTTGGACAGGTGCACATATATAAACAGTGTGTTTTTTGCTCATACACTGGTTGGACAGGTGCACATATATAAACAGTGTGTGTTTTGCTCATACACTGGTTGGACAGGTGCACATATATAAAAAGTGTGTGTTTTACTCATACACTGGTTGGACAGGTGCACATATATAAACAGTGTATATGTTTTACTCATACACTGGTTGGACAGGTGCACATATATAAACAGTGTGTGTTTTACTCATACACTGGTTCGAAAGGTGCACATATATAAACAGTGTGTGTTTTACTCATACACTGGTTGGAAAGGTGCACATATATAAACAGTGTATATGTTTTACTCATATACTGGTCGGATAGGTGCACATATATAAACAGTGTGTGTTTTACTCATACACTGGTTGGAAAGGTGCACATATATAAACAGTGTATATGTTTTACTCATATACTGGTTGGACAGGTGCACATATATAAACAGTGTGTGTTTTACTCATACACTGGTTGGACAGGTGCACATATATAAAAAGTGTGTGTTTTACTCATACACTGGTTGGACAGGTGCACATATATAAACAGTGTATGTTTTACTCATATACTGGTCGGATAGGTGCACATATATAAACAGTGTGTGTTTTACTCATACACTGGTTGGACAGGTGCACATATATAAACAGTGTGTGTTTTACTCATACACTGGTTGGACAGGTGCACATATATAAACAGTGTATATGTTTTACTCATACACTGGTTGGACAGGTGCACATATATAAACTGTATATGTTTTACTCATACACTGGTTGGACAGGTGCACATATATAAACAGTGTGTGTTTTACTCATACACTGTTCGGACAGGTTCACATATATAAACAGTGTGTGTTTTACTCATACACTGGTTGGACAGGTGCACATATATAAACAGTGTATATGTTTTACTCATACACTGGTGGACAGGGTGCACATATATAAACAGTGTGTGTTTTACTCATACACTGGTTGGACAGGTGCACATATATAAACAGTGTGTGTTTTACTCATACACTGGTTGGACAGGTGCACATATATAAAAAGTGTGTGTTTTACTCATACACTGGTTGGACAGGTGCACATATATAAACAGTGTGTGTTTTACTCATACACTGGTTGGACAGGTGCACATATATAACAGTGTGTGTTTTACTCATACACTGGTTCGAAAGGTGCACATATATAAACAGTGTGTGTTTTACTCATACACTGGTTGGACAGGTGCACATATATAAACAGTGTGTGTTTTACTCATACACTGGTTGGAAAGGTGCACATATATAAACAGTGTGTGTTTTACTCATACACTGGTTGGACAGGTGCACATATATAAACAGTGTGTGTTTTACTCATACACTGGTTGGACAGGTGCACATATATAAACAGTGTATATATTTTACTCATACACTGGTTGGAAAGGTGCACATATATAAACAGTGTGTGTTTTACTCATACACTGGTTGGAAAGGTGCACATATATAAACAGTGTATATCTTTTACTCATACACTGGTCGGATAGGTGCACATATATAAACTGTGTGTGTTTTACTCATACACTGGTTGGACAGGTGCACATATATAAACAGTGTGTGTTTTACTCATACACTGGTTGGACAGGTGCACATATATAAACAGTGTATATGTTTTACTCATACACTGGTTGGACAGGTGCACATATATAAACAGTGTGTTTTTTACTCATACACTGGTTCGAAAGGTGCACATATATAAACAGTGTGTGTTTTACTCATACACTGGTTGGAAAGGTGCACATATATAAACAGTGTGTGTTTTACTCATACACTGGTTGGACAGGTGCACATATATAAAAACTGTGTGTTTTACTCATACACTGGTTGGACAGGTGCACATATATAAACAGTGTATATGTTTTACTCATACACTGGTCGGATAGGTACACATATATAAACAGTGTGTGTTTTACTCATACACTGGTTGGACAGGTGCACATATATAAACAGTGTGTGTTTTACTCATACACTGGTTGGACAGGTGCACATATATAAAAAGTGTGTGTTTTACTCATACACTGGTTGGACAGGTGCACATATATAAACAGTGTATATTTTTTACTCATACACTGGTCGGATAGGTGCACATATATAAACAGTGTGTGTTTTACTCATACACTGGTTGGACAGGTGCACATATATAAACAGTGTGTGTTTTACTCATACACTGGTTGGACAGGTGCACATATATAAACAGTGTGTGTTTTACTCATACACTGGTTGGACAGGTGCACATATATAAACAGTGTTTATGTTTTACTCATACACTGGTTGGACAGGTGCACATATATAAACAGTGTGTGTTTTACTCATACACTGGTTGGATAGGTGCACATATATAAAAAGTGTGTGTTTTACTCATACACTGGTTGGACAGGTGCACATATATAAAAAGTGTGTGTTTTACTCATACACTGGTTGGACAGGTGCACATATATAAACAGTGTATATGTTTTACTCATACACTGGTTGGACAGGTGCACATATATAAACAGTGTGTGTTTTACTCATACACTGGTTGGATAGGTGCACATATATAAACAGTGTGTGTTTTACTCATACACTGGTTGGACAGGTGCACATATATAAACAGTGTGTGTTTTACTCATACACTGGTTGGACAGGTGCACATATATAAACAGTGTGTGTTTTACTCATACACTGGTCGGATAGGTGCACATATATAAACAGTGTGTGTTTTACTCATACACTGGTTGGACAGGTGCACATATATAAACAGTGTGTGTTTTACTCATACACTGGTTGGACAGGTGCACATATATAAACAGTGTGTGTTTTACTCATACACTGGTTGGACAGGTGCACATATATAAACAGTGTATATGTTTTACTCATACACTGGTTGGACAGGTGCACATATATAAACAGTGTGTGTTTTACTCATACACTGGTTGGACAGGTGCACATATATAAACAGTGTGTGTTTTACTCATACACTGGTTGGAAAGGTGCACATATATAAACAGTGTGTGTTTTACTCATACACTGGTTGGAAAGGTGCACATATATAAACAGTGTATATGTTTTACTCATACACTGGTTGGAAAGGTGCACATATATAAACAGTGTATATGTTTTACTCATACACTGGTTGGACAGGTGCACATATATAAACAGTGTGTGTTTTACTCATACACTGGTTGGACAGGTGCACATATATAAAAGTGTGTGTTTTACTCATACACTGGTTGGACAGGTGCACATATATAAACAGTGTATATGTTTTACTCATACACTGGTTGGACAGGTGCACATATATAAACAGTGTGTGTTTTACTCATACACTGGTTGGACAGGTGCACATATATAAACAGTGTGTGTTTTACTCATACACTGGTTGGACAGGTGCACATATATAAACAGTGTGTGTTTTACTCATACACTGGTTGGACAGGTGCACATATATAAACAGTGTATATGTTTTACTCATACACTGGTTGGACAGGTGCACATATATAAACAGTGTGTGTTTTACTCATACACTGGTTGGACAGGTGCACATATATAAACAGTGTGTGTTTTACTCATACACTGGTTGGACAGGTGCACATATATAAACAGTGTATATGTTTTACTCATACACTGGTCGGATAGGTGCACATATATAAACAGTGTGTGTTTTACTCATACACTGGTTGGACAGGTGCACATATATAAACAGTGTGTGTTTTACTCATACACTGGTTGGGATAGGTGACACATATATAAACAGTGTGTGTTTTACTCATACACTGGTTGGACCAGGTGCACATATATAACAGTGTGTGTTTTACTCATACACTGGTTGGACAGGTGCACATATATAAACAGTGTGTGTTTTACTCATACACTGTTGGACAGGTGACATACTATAAACAGTGTGTGTTTACTCATACACTGGTTGGACAGGTGCACATATATTAAGAAGTGTGTGTTGTTTTACTCAACACTGTGTGGACAGGTGCACATATATAAGCAGTGTGTGTTTTACTCATACACTGGTTGGACAGGTGCACATATATAAACAGTGTGTGTTTTACTCATACACTGGTTGGACATGTGCACCTATATAAACAGTGTGTTTTACTCATACACTGGTTGGACAGGTGCACTATAATAAACAGTGTATGTTTTACTCATACACTGGTTGGACAGGTGCACATATATAAACAGTGTGTGTTTTACTCATACACTGGTTGGACAGGTGCACATATATAAACAGTGTGTGTTTTACTCATACACTGGTTGGACAGGATGCACATATATAAACAGTGTGTGTTTTACTCATACACTGGTTGGACAGGTGCACATATATAAACAGTGTGATTTTTACTCATACACTGGTTGGACAGGTGCACATATATAAACAGTGTGTGTTTTACTCATACACTGGTTGGACAGGTGCACATATATAAACAGTGTGTGTTTTACTCATACACTGGTTGGACAGGTGCACATATATAAACAGTGTGTGTTTTACTCATACACTGGTTGGACAGGTGCACATATATAAACAGTGTGTGTTTTACTCATACACTGGTTGGACAGGTGCACATATATAAACAGTGTGTGTTTTACTCATACACTGGTTGGAAAGGTGCACATATATAAACAGTGTATATGTTTTACTCATACACTGGTTGGACAGGTGCACATATATAAACAGTGTGTGTTTTACTCATACACTGGTTGGACAGGTGCACATATATAAACAGTGTAGTGTTTTACTCATACACTGGTTGGACAGGTGCACATATATAAACAGTGTGTGTTTTACTCATACACTGGTTGGACAGGTGCACATATATAAACAGTGTGTGTTTTACTCATACACTGGTTGGACAGGTGCACATATATAAACAGTGTATATGTTTTACTCATACACTGGTCGGATAGGTGCACATATATAAACAGTGTGTGTTTTACTCATACACTGGTTGGAAAGGTGCACATATATAAACAGTGTGTGTTTACTCATACACTGGTTGGACAGGTGCACATATATAAACAGTGTATATGTTTTACTCATACACTGGTTAGACAGGTGCACATATATAAACTGTATATGTTTTACTCATACACTGGTTGGACAGGTGCACATATATAAACAGTGTAGTGTTTTACTCATACACTGGTTGGACAGGTGCACATATATAAACAGTGTGTGTTTTACTCATACACTGTTCGGACAGGTTCACATATATAAACAGTGTGTGTTTTACTCATACACTGGTTGGACAGGTGCACATATATAAACAGTGTATATGTTTTACTCATACACTGGTCGGACAGGTGCACATATATAAACAGTGTGTGTTTTACTCATACACTGGTTGGACAGGTGCACATATATAAACAGTGTGTGTTTTACTCATACACTGGTTGGACAGGTGCACATATATAAACAGTGTAGTGTTTTACTCATACACTGGTTGGACAGGTGCACATATATAAACAGTGTGTGTTTTACTCATACACTGGTTGGACAGGTGCACATATATAAACAGTGTGTGTTTACTCATACACTGGTTGGACAGGTGCACATATATAAACAGTGTGTGTTTTACTCATACACTGGTTGGACAGGTGCACATATATAAACAGTGTGTGTTTTACTCATACACTGGTTGGACAGGTGCACATATATAAACAGTGTATATGTTTTACTCATACACTGGTTGGACAGGTGCACATATATAAACAGTGTGTGTTTTACTCATACACTGGTTGGACAGGTGCACATATATAAACAGTGTGTGTTTTACTCATACACTGGTTGGACAGGTGCACATATATAAACAGTGTGTGTTTTACTCATACACTGGTTGGACAGGTGCACATATATAAACAGTGTGTGTTTTACTCATACACTGGTTGGACAGGTGCACATATATAAACAGTGTGTGTTTTACTCATACACTGGTTGGACAGGTGCACATATATAAACAGTGTATGTTTTACTCATACACTGGTTGGACAGGTGCACATATATAAACAGTGTGTGTTTTACTCATACACTGGTTGGACAGGTGCACATATATAAACAGTGTGTGTTTTACTCATACACTGGTTGGACAGGTGCACATATATAAACAGTGTGTGTTTTACTCATACACTGGTTGGACAGGTGCACATATATAAACAGTGTGTGTTTTACTCATACACTGGTTGGACAGGTGCACATATATAAACAGTGTGTGTTTTACTCATACACTGGTTGGACAGGTGCACATATATAAACAGTGTGTGTTTTACTCATACACTGGTTGGACAGGTGCACATATATAAACAGTGTGTGTTTTACTCATACACTGGTTGGAAAGGTGCACATATTATGTTG
>NW_021941645.1:0-37140 GCF_902148855.1 Sphaeramia orbicularis
GTTTTTCACAACACTATAGTATGACTTCCAAAAATGAACTTTTCAGACATGATTTCAACTATGTCGAAATTGTGATTTAGGATGTTCCTGCAATCATAATAAACACTTTTCTGATGTTGTTCGGGTTGATTTAAAACAATTTTTAGGTGGTCAAACAAATCCTCCAAAAATGCATTTTTCACAAGGTTTTAGTATGATGTCCGAAAATGAACTTTTCGGACATGATTTCAAATATGTCTAAATTTAGATTTAGAATGTTCCTGAGATCATAGTAAAAACTCCATGATTTTTTTCATGTTGATATAAAACCATTTTCAGGTAGTAAAAAAAAATTGTCCAAAAATGCGTTTTTCACAAGGCATGACTGTGTGACTTCCAAAAATTAACTTTTTGGACATGATTTTAAATATGTCTAAATTTTGACAAAGAATGTTCCTGAGATCGTAATAAACACTCTATGATGTAGTTTGCGTTAATTTGAAATCATTTTCAGGTGGTCACAAACATCACCCAAAAAAGAGTTTTTCGCAAGACTATAGTATAACTTCCGAAAATGAAATTTTCAGACATGATTTCAAACACGTCTAAGTTGTGATGTACGATGTTCCTGTAATAATAATAAACACTTTCTGATGTTTTTCGGGTTGATTTAAAACATTTTTTAGGTGGTCAAAAAAATCATCAAACAGTGGGTTTTTCACAAGGCTATAGTATGACTTCTGACACTGAACTTTTCAGACAGGATTTCAAATATGTCTAAATTGTTATTTTCTATGTTCCTGAGATCATAATAAACTCTCCCTCAAGTGTTTCAGGTTGATTAAAAATACTTTCAGTGGTCAAAAAAATCGTCCAAAAATGCTTTTTTTGCAAGGCTATACTATGACTTTGAAAATGAATTTTTCTGACATGATTTCTAATATGTCTAAATTTTTATTTCGGTTGTTCCTGAGATCATAATAAACACTCCCTGATGTTTTTCGTGTTGATTTAAAACCATTTTCAGGTCATCAAAAAATCGTCCAAAAATACGTTTTTTGCAAGGCTTTAGTATGACTTCCGAAAATGAAATTTACGGACATGATTTCAAATATGTCTAAATTTTAAATTAGGATGTTCCTGAGATTTTAATACACGCTCTCTAAAGTTTTTCAAGTTGATTTACAACAATTTTCAGGTGGTTAAAAAAATCATCTAAAAATGCATTTTTCGTAAGGCTATAGTATTACCATCGAAAATTAACTTTTAGGACATGATTTAAAATATGTCTAAATTGTGATTTAGGATTTTCCTTAGATCATAATAAACATTCCCTGATGTTTTTGTTTTGATTTAAAATCATTTTCAGGTGGTCAAAATAATCGTCCAAAAATGCGTTTTTCGCAAGGCTTTAGTATGATGTCCGAAAATGAACTTTTCGGACATAATTTCAAATGTGTATAAATTTTGATTTAGAATGTTCCTGAAATCATAATAAACACTCCCTCAAGTGATTCAGGTTGATTAAAAATAATTTCCAGGTGGTCAAAAAAATTGCCCAAAAATGCATTTTTCATAACACTATACTATGACTTCCGAAAATGAACTTTTCGGACATGATATCAAATATGTCTAAATTTTGATTTAGGATGTTCCTAAGATCATCATAAACACTTTCTGATGTTTTTTCATGTTGATTTAAAACAATTTTCAGGTGGTCAAAAAAATCGTCCAACAATGGGTTTTTCGCAAGACTATAGTATGACTTCCGAATATGAAATTTTTGGACATGATTTCAAATATTTCTAAATTGGTATTTTCTATGTTCCTGAGATCATAATAAACACTCCCTCAAGTGTTTCAGGTTGATTAAAAATAATTTTTTAGGTGGTCCTAAAAAATCGTCCAAAAATGCTTTTTTCGCAAGTCTATAGTATGACTTCAGTATATGAACTTTTCAGACATGATTTCAAATGTGTCTAAATTTTGATTTTGGATGTTCCTGAAATCATAATAAACACTCCCTCAAGTGTTTCAGGTTGATTAAAAAAAATTTTCAGGTGGTCAAAAAAAATTGCCCTAAAATGCGTTTTTCAAAAGACTATATTATGACTTCCGAAAAAGAAATTTTTGGACATATCTTCAAATATCAATTATCCGAAAATGATTTTTTCGCAAGGTTATACTATGACTTCCAATATGAACTTTTCGGAAAAGATTTCAAATATGTCTAAAATTTGATTTAGTATGTTCTTGACATCATAATAAACACTCCCTGATGGTTTTTTTTTTTTTTTAATTCAAAACAATTTTAAGGTGGTCAAAATAATCGCCCAAAAATGCGTTTTTCAAAATTTTTCATAATATGTATGACTTCCAAAAATCAACTTTTCGGACATGATTTCAAATATGTCTAAATTGTGATTTAGGATGTTCGTGAGATCATAATAAACAGTCTCTGATGTTTTTCGAGTTGATTTAAAACAATTTTCAGGTGGTCAAAAAAATCGTCCAACAATGGGTTTTTCGCAAGACTATAGTATGACTTCCGAATATGAAATTTTTGGACATGATTTCAAACATGTCTAAATTGTGATGTAGGATGTTCCTGTATTCATAATAAACACTTTCTGATGTTTTTCGGGTTGATTTAAAACAATTTTCATGGGTCAAAAAAATCGTCCAAAAACACTTTCTTTGAAAGGCTATACTGTGACTTCGAAAATGAACTTTTCGGACGTGATTTCAAATATGTCTAAATTTTTATTTCGGTTGTTCCTGAGATCATAATAAACACTCCCTGATATTTTTCGTGTTGATTTAAAACCATTTTCAGGTCATCAAAAAATCGTCCAAAAATACGTTTTTTGCGAGGCTTTAGTATGACTTCTGAAAATGAAATTTTCGGACATGATTTAAAATATGTCTAAATTTTAAATTAGCATGTTCCTGAGATTTTAATGCACGCTCTCTAAAGTTTTTCAGGTTGATTTAAAACTATTTTCAGGTGGTCAAAAAAATCGTCTAAAATGCATTTTTCGTAAGGCTGTAGTATTACTATCAAAAATGAACTTTTTGGACATGATTTAAAATACGTCTAAATTGTGATTTAGGATTTTCCTTAGATCATAATAAACATTCCCTGATGTTTTCGTTTTGATTTAAAATCATTTTCAGGTGGTCAAAATAATCGTCAAAAATGCGTTTTTCGCAAGGTATGATGTCCGAAAATGAACTTTTCGGACATGATTTCAAATGTGTCTAAATTTTGATTTATGATGTTCCTGAAATCATAATAAACACTTTCTGATGTTTTTCGGGTTGATTTAAAACAATTTTCATGGGTCAAAAAAATCGTCCAAAAACACTTTCTTCGAAAGGCTATACTGTGACTTCGAAAATGAACTTTTCAGACGTGATTTCAAATATGTCTAAATTTTTATTTAGGTTGTTCCTGAGATCATAATAAACACTCCCTCAAGTGTTTCAGGTTGATTAGAAATAATTTTCAGGTGGTCAAAAAAATCGTCCAAAAAATGCATTTTTCGCAAGACTATATAGTATTACTTCCAAAAATGAACTTTTCGGACATGATTTCAAACATGTCTAAACTGTGATGTAGGATTTTCCTGTAATCATAATAAACACTTTCTGATGTTTTTCAGGTTGATTTAAAACAATTTTCATGGGTCAAAAAAAAACGTCCAAAAAAGCTTTTTTCGCAAGGCTATACTGTGACTTCGAAAATGAACTTTTCGGACGTGATTTCAAATATGCCTAAATTTTTATTTAGGTTTTTCCTGAGATCATAATAAACACTCCCTGATGTTTTTCGTGTTGATTTAAAACCATTTTCAGGTCATCAAAAATCATCCAAAAATACGTTTTTCGCAAGGCTTTAGTATGACTTCCGAATATGAAATTTTCGGACATGATTTCAAATATGTCTAAATTTTAAATTAGGATGTTCCTGAGATCATAATAAACACTCCCTCAAGTGTTTAAATGCATTTTTCATAACACTATACTATGACTTCCGAAAATGAACTTTTTGGACATGATTTCAAATATGTCTAAACTGTGATTTAGGATGTTCCTAAGATCATCTTAAACACTTTCTGATGTTTTTCGTGTTGATTTAAAACAATTTTCAGGTGGTCAAAAAAATCATCCAACAATGGGTTTTTCGCAAGGCTATAGTATGACTTCCGAATATGAACTTTTCGGACATGATTTAAAATATGTCTAAATTGGTATTTTCTATGTTCCTGAGATCATAATAAACACTCCCTCAAGTGTTTCAGGTTGATTAAAAATAATTTTTTAGGTGGTCCTAAAAAATCGTCCAAAAATGCTTTTTTCGCAAGTCTATAGTATGACTTCAGTATATGAACTTTTCGGACAGAATTTCAAATATGTCTAAATTGTTATTTTCTATGTTTCTGAGATCATAATAAACACTCCCTCAAGTGTTTCAGGTTGATTAAAAATAATTTTCAGGTGGTCAAAAAAATCGTCCAAAAAATGCATTTTTCGTAAGGTATGACTCGTATGACTTCCAAATAAGAACTTTTTGGACATGATTTGAAATACATCTAAATTTTGATTCAGGATGTTCCTGACATCATAAAAACAAAAAAAACCTTGATGTTTTTTTTTTTTTAAATTTATTTATTTTGGATTTAAAACAATTTTAAGGTGGTCAAAAAAATTGCCCAAAAATGCATTTTTCATAACACTATACTATGACTTCCGAAAATGAACTTTTCGGACATGATTTCAAATGTGTCTAAATTGTGATTTTGGATGTTCCTGAGATCATAATAAACACTCCCTCAAGTGTTTCAGGTTGATGAAAAACAATTATTAGGTGTTCAAAAAAATTGTCCAAAAAAGTCTTAGTATGACTTCCAAACATGAACTTTTGGGACATGATATCAAATATGTCTAAATTTGGATTTAGAATGTTCCTGAGATCATAATAAACAGTTTCTGATGTTTTTCGAGTTGATTTAAAACCATTTTCAGGTGCTCAAAAAAATCATCCAAAAATGCGTTTTTTGCAAGGTTATAGTACAACTTCCGACAATGAACTTTTCGGACATGATTTCAAATATGTCTAAATTGTTATTTTCTACGTTCCTGAGATCATAAGAAACACTCCCTCAAGTGTTTCAGATTGATTAAAAACAATTTTTTAGGTGGTCCAAAAAAATCGTCCAAAAATGCTTTTTTCGCAAGTCTATAGTATGACTTCAGTAGATGAACTTTTCGGACATGATTTCAAATGTGTCTAAATTTTGATTTAGGATGTTCCTGAAATCATAATAAAAACTTCCTGAAGGGTTTCAGGTTGATTTAAAAAAAAAAATTCTCAGGTGGCCAAAAAAAATCTCCCAAAAATGCGTTTTTCATAACACTATATTATGACTTCCGAAAATGAACTTTTCGGACATGATTTCAAATATGTCTAAATTGTAATGTAGGATTTTCCTGTAATCATAATAAACACTTTATGATGTTTTTCGGGTTGATTTAAAACAATTTTCTTGGGTCAAAAAATTGGTCCAAAAATTCTTTTTCGCAAGGCTATAGTGTGACTTCGAAAATGAACTTTTCGGACGTGATTTCAAATACGTCTAAATTGTGATTTTGGATTTTCCTGAGATCATAATAAACATTCCCTGATGTTTTCGTTTTGATTTAAAGTCATTTTCAGGTGGTCAAAATAATCATCCAAAAATGCGTTTTTCACAAGGCTTTAGTTTGATGTCCAAAAATGAACTCTTCGGACATGATTTCAAATGTGTATAAATTTTGATTTAGGATGTTCCTGAAATCATAATAAACACTCACTGAAGGGTTTCAGGTTGATTTAAAAAAAAATTTCAGGTGGTCAAAAAAAATCTCCCAAAAAATGCGTTTTTCATAACACTATATTATGACTTCCGAAAATGAACTTTTCGGACATGATATCAAATATGTCTAAATTGGGATTTAGGATGTTCCTAAAATCATCATAAACACTTTCTGATGTTTTTCGTGTTGATTTAAAACAATTTTCAGGTGGTGAAAAAAATTGTCCAAAAATGCTTTTTTCGCAAGGCTATAGTATGACTTCAGTAGATGAAGTTTTCGGACATGATTTCAAATGTGTATAAATTTTGATTTAGGATGTTCCTGAAATCATAATAAAAACTCCCTGAAGGGTTTCAGGTTGATTTAAAAAAAAAAATTCTCAGGTGGCCAAAAAAAATCTCCCAAAAATGCGTTTTTCATAACACTATATTATGACTTCCGAAAATGAACTTTTCGGACATGATTTCAAATATGTCTAAATTGTGATTTAGGATGTTCCTAAGATCATCATAAACACTTTCTGATGTTTTTCGTGTTGATTTAAAACAATTTTCAGGTGGTCAAAAAAATCATCCAACAATGGGTTTTTCGCAAGGCTATAGTATGACTTCCGAATATGAACTTTTCGGACATGATTTAAAATATGTCTAAATTGGTATTTTCTATGTTCCTGAGATCATAATAAACACTCCCTCAAGTGTTTCAGGTTGATTTAAAACAATTTTTAGGTGGTCAAAAAAATCGTCCAAAAATTCATTTTTCGCAAGACTATAGTATGGCTTCCAAAAATGAACTTTTCGGACATGATATCAAACATGTCTAAATTGTGATGTAAGATGTTCCTGTAATCATAATAAACACTTTCTGATGTTTTTCGGGTTGATTTAAAACAATTTTCAGGTGGTCAAAATAATCGTCCAAAAATGCGTTTTTCGCAAGGCTTTAGTATGATGTCCGAAAATGAACTTTTCTGACATGATTTCAAATGTGTCTAAATTTTGATTTAGGATGTTCCTGAAATCATAATAAACACTCCCTCAAGTGTTTCAGGTTGATTAAAAAAAATTCTCAGGTGGTCAAAAAAAATCGCCCAAAAATACGTTTTTCCTAACACTATATTATGACTTTGGACAATGAAATTTTCGGACAGGATTTCAAATGTGTCTAAATTGTTATTTTCTATGTTCCTGAGATCATAATAAACACTCCCTCAAGTTTTTCAGGTTGATTAAAAATAATTTTCAGGTGGTCACAAAAATCGTCCAAAAATGCATTTTTTGCAAGACTATAGTATGACTTCCGAAAATGAAATTTTCGGACATGATTTCAAACATGTCTAAATTGTAATGTAGGATGTTCCTGTAATCATAATAAACACTTTCTGATGTTTTTCGGGTTGATTTAAAACAATTTTCAGGTGGTATAAAAAAATTGTCTAAAAATGCATTTTTCGTAAGGCTATAGTATTACTATCGAAAATGAACTTTTTGGACATGATTTAAAATATGTCTAAATTGTGATTTAGGATTTTCCTTAGATCATAATAAACATTCCCTGATGTTTTCGTTTTGATTTAAAATCATTTTCAGGTGGTCAAAATAATCGGCCAAAAATGCGTTTTTCGCAAGGCTTTAGTATGATGTCCAAAAATGAACTTTTTGGACATGATTTAAATTATGTCTACATTTTGATTTTGGATGTTCCTGAGATCATAATAAACACTCTCTGATGATTTTCAATTCATTTAAAACTATTTTTAGGTGGTCAAAAAAACTGTCCAAAAATGCGTTTTTCGTAAAGCTATAGTATGACTTCCGAAAATGTACTTTTCGGACATGGTTTCAAATATATCTACATTGTGATGTAAGATGTTCCTGTAATCATAATAAACACTTTCTGATGTTTTTTGGGTTGATTTAAAACAATTTTCATGGGTCAAAAATATCGTCCAAAAACACTTTCTTCGAAAGGCTATACTGTGACTTCGAAAATGAACTTTTCAGACGTGATTTCAAACATGTCTAAATTTTTATTTAGGTTGTTCCTGAGATCATAATAAACACTCCCTCAAGTGTTTCAGGTTGATTAAAAATAATTTTCAGGTGGTCAAAAAAATCATCCAAAAATGCATTTTTCGCAAGACTATATAGTATTACTTCCAAAAATGAACTTTTCGGACATGATATCAAACATGTCTAAACTGTGATGTAGGATGTTCCTGTAATCATAATAAACACTTTCTGATGTTTTTCAGGTTGATTTAAAACAATTTTCATGGGTCAAAAAAAAAAGTCCAAAAAAGCTTTTTTCGCAAGGCTATACTGTGACTTCGAAAATGAACTTTTCGGACGTGATTTAAAATATGTCTAAATTTTTATTTAGGTTTTTCCTGAGATCATAATAAACACTCCCTGATGTTTTTCGTGTTGATTTAAAACCATTTTCAGGTCATCAAAAAATCATCCAAAAATACGTTTATCGCAAGGCTTTAGTATGACTTCCGACAATGAAATTTTCGGACAGAATTTCAAATATGTCTAAATTGTTATTTTCTATGTTCCTGAGATCATAAGAAACACTCCCTCAAGTGTTTCAGCTTGATTAAAAATAATTTTCAGGTGGTAAAAAAAAATCATCCAAAAATGCTTTTTTCACAAGTCTATAGTATGACTTCAGTAGATGAACTTTTCGGACATGATTTCAAATGTGTCTAAATTTTGATTTAGGATGTTCCTGAAATCATAAGAAAAACTCCCTGAAGGGTTTCAGGTTGATTTAAAAAAAAAAAAATTCTCAAGTGGTCAAAAAAAATCTCCCAAAAATGCGTTTTTCATAACACTATATTATAGACTTCCGAAAATGAACTTTTCGGACATGATTTCAAATATGTCTAAATTGTGATTTAGGATGTTCCTAAAATCATCATAAACACTTTCTGATGTTTTTCTTGTTGATTTAAAACAATTTTCAGGTGGTCAAAAAAATCATCCAACAATGGGTTTTTCGCAAGGCTATAGTATGACTTCCGAATATGAACTTTTCGGACATGATTTAAAATATGTCTAAATTGGTATTTTCTACGTTCCTGAGATCACAATAAACACTCCCTCAAGTGTTTCAGGTTGATTAAAAACAATTCTTGGTGGTCAAAAAAATCGTCCAAAAATGCATTTTTCGCAAGACTATAGTATGACTTCCAAAAATGAACTTTTCGGACATGATTTCAAACATGTCTAAATTGTGATGTAGGATTTTCCTGTAATCATAATAAACACTTTATGATGTTTCTCGGGTTGATTTAAAACAATTTTCATGGGTCAAAAAATTGGTCCAAAAATTCTTTTTTCGCAAGGCTATAGTGTGACTTCGAAAATGAACTTTTCGGACGTGATTTCAAATACGTCTAAATTGTGATTTTGGATTTTCCTGAGATCATAATAAACATTCCCTGATGTTTTCGTTTTGATTTAAAATCATTTTCAGGTGGTCAAAATAATCATCCAAAAATGCGTTTTTCACAAGGCTTTAGTTTGATGTCCGAAAATGAACTTTTCGGACATGATTTCAAATGTGTCTAAATTTTGATTTAGGATGTTCCTGAAATCATAATAAACACTCACTGAAGGGTTTCAGGTTGATTTAAAAAAAAAATTCAGGTGGTCAAAAAAAATCTCCCAAAAATACGTTTTTCATAACACTATATTATGACTTCCGAAAATGAACTTTTCGGACATGATATCAAATATGTCTAAATTGTGATTTAGGATGTTCCTAAGATCATCATAAACACTTTCTGATGTTTTTCGTGTTGATTTAAAACAATTTTCAGGTGGTGAAAAAAATTGTCCAAAAAGGCCTTTTTCGCAAGGCTATAGTATGACTTCCAAATATGAACTTTTCGGACATGATTTAAAATATGTCTAAATTGGTATTTTCTACGTTCCTGAGATCATAATAAACACTCCCTCAAGTGTTTCAGGTTGATTTAAAACAATTTTCATGGGTCAAAAAAATTGTCCAAAAATTCTTTTTTCGCAAGGCTATATAGTATGACTTCGAAAATGAACTTTTTGGACGTGATTTCAAATGTGTCTAAATTGTGATTTAGGATGTTCCTGAAATAATAATAAACACTCCCTGAAGTGTTTCAGGTTGATTTAAAACAATTTTTAGGTGGTCAAAAAAATCGTCCAAAAATGCGTTTTTCGCAAAGCTATAATATGATGTCCGAAAATGAACTTTTCTGACATGATTTCAAATAAAATCTACATTTTTATTTAGAATGTTCCTGAGATCACAATAAACACTCCCTGACTTTTTTCATTTTGATTTAAAACAATTTTTTAGGTGTTCCAAAAAATCGTCCAAAAATGCGTTTTTCGCAAGGCTATAGTCCGACTTCCGACAAAGAACTTTTCGGACATGATTTCAAATATGTCTAAATTTTTATTTTCTACGTTCCCAAGATCATAATAAACACTCCCTCAAGTGTTTCAGGTCGATTAAGAAGAATTTTTTAGGTGGTCCAAAAAATTGTCCAAAAATGCATTTTTTGCAAGTATGACATCCGAAAATGAATTTTTCGGACATCATTTCAAATATGTCTAAATTTTGATTTCAGATTTTCTTAAGATCATAATAAAGACTTAGTGATGTTTTTCGTGATGATTTAAAAAAATTTTCAGGTGGTCAAAAAAATCATACAAAAATGTGTTTTTCACAAGTCCATAGTCTGGCTCCCGAAAATGAACTTTTCGATCATGATTTCAAATGTCTAAATTTTAATTTAAGATGTTCCTGACATCATAATAAACACTCCTTGATGTTTTTTGTGTTGATTTAAAACAATTTTCACGTGGTCAATAAAACTGTCCAAAAATGGATTTTTAACTCTTTAGCATGAGTTCGGAAAATGAACTTTTCAGATATGATTTCCAATATGTCTAAATTTTGATTTAGGATGTTCCTGTGATCATAATAAAAATTGACTGATTTTTTACGTGTTTATTTAAAACCATTTTCAGATGGTCCAAAAAATCGTCCAAAAATGCTTTTTTTTCAAGGCTATATATATATATATATATAGTATGACTTCCGACAATGAACTTTTCGAACATGATTTCAAATGTGTCTAAATTTTGATTTAGGAGGTTCCTGAGATCATAATAAACACTCCCTCAAGTGTTTCAGGCTGAATTTTCAGGTGGTCAAAAAAAATCACCCTAAAATGCATTTTTCATAACACTATAGTATGACTTCCAAAAATGAAATTTTTTGACATAATTTCAAATATGTGTAAATTTTGATTTAGAATGTTCCTGAGATCATCATAAACACTCCCTGACTTTTATCATGTTGATTTAAAACAATTTTCAGGTGGTCAAACAAATCGTCCAAAAATGCATTTTTCGCAACGCTACAGTATGACTTCCGAATATGAACTTTTCGGAAAATTTTCAAATATGTCTAAATTCTGATTTAGAATGTTCTTGACATCATAATAAACACTCCCTGATTTTTATTTTTTTTTATTCAAAACAATTTTCAGGTGGTCAAAAAAATCGCCCAAAAATGCGTTTTTCATAACACTCTAGTATGGCTTCCAAAAATGAACTTTTTGGACATGATTTCAAATATGTCTAAATTGTGATTTTGGATGTTCCTGAGATCATCATAAACATTCCCTCAAGTGTTTCAGCTATATAAAAAACAATTTTTAGGTGGTCAAAAAAATTGTCCAAAAATACATTTTTCGTAAGGCATATGACTTCCAAAAATGAACTTTTCGGACATTCTTTCAAATATGTCTACATTTTTATTTAGGATGTTCCTGAGATCATAATGAACACTTTCTAATTTTTTTCGTGTTGATTTAAAACAATTTTTAGGTGATCAAAAAAATCGTCCAAAAATGCATTTTTCATAAGACTTAGGCATGACTTCAGAAAATGAACTATTCAGACATGATTTCAAATGTCTAAATTTGTATTTAGGATGTTCCTGAGATTATACTAAACACTCTCTTAAGTTTTTCAGGTTGATTTAAAACAATTTTTAGGTGGCCAAAAAAAAATCGTCCAAAAATGCATTGTTCTTAAGGTTATAGTATGACTTCCAGAAATGATCTTTTTTGACATGATTTCAAATATGTCTAAATTGTGATTTCGGATGTTCCTGAGATCATAATAAACACTCCGTCAAGTGTTTCAGGTTGATAAAATACAATTTTCAGGTGGCCAAAAATTTTTTCCAAAAATGTGTTTTTCGTAACACTATAGTATGACTTCCAAAAATGAAATTTTTGGACATAATTTCAAATATGTCTAAGTTTTGATTTAGAATGTTCCTGAGATCATAATAAATACTCCCTGACTTTTCTCATGGTGATTTAAAACAATTTTCAGGTGGTCAAAAAAAATTGCCCAACAATGCGTTTTTCGTAAGGCTATAGTATGACTTCCGACAATGAACTTTTTGGACATGATCTCAAATATGTCTAAATTTTGATTTGGCATATTCATGAGATCATAATAAACACTTTCTGATGTTTTTCGTGTTGATTTAAAAAATAAAAAAAATCATCCAAAAATGCGTTTTTCACAAGGCTTTAGTATGACTTCCGAAAATGAACTTTTCGAACATTATTTCAAATATGTCTAAATTGTGATTTAGGTTGTTCCTGAGATCAAAATAAACACTTTCTGATTTTTTTTTCGCATTGATTCAATACAATTTTCAGGTGGTCAAAAAAATCATCCAAAAATGCCTTTTTCACAAGTCTATACTATGACTTCCATATATGTTTTTTTCGGACGTTTTCGGACATGATTTCAAATATATCTAAATTTTGATTTAGGATGTCCCTGAGATCATCATAAACACTCTCTCAAGTGTTTCGGGTTGATTAAAAACAATTTTTAGGTGGTCAAAAAAACTGTCCACAAATGCATTTTTCAAAAGGCTATAGTATGACTTCCGAAAATGAACATTTTGGACATGATTCGAAATATGTGTAAATTTTTATTTTGGAATTTCCTGAGATCATAATAAACACTCCATCAAGTGTCTCAGGCTGATTTAAAAACTTTTTTCATGTGGTGACTAACATCGTTGAAAGATGCATTTTTCGTAAGACTATAGTATGACTTCCGAAAATGAACTTGGAATCAATCACAGCAGCGCATCTTTCTGTCATAGTGTTCTTGGATTTCCTTCCAAGATCTAAAAAGATCATTCCAGAGAGTTTCCTTAGATATTTTTCCAAGGGGGGGGGGGGGGGGGGGGGGGCACTAAATATTACAGTGCAATGTAAAAAATGACTGGACTGATCCATCAGTAGGTGAAATACTCTCAGTCCCTTTACCCTTTACTTTTACTTTTACCTTTTCTAATGGAAACAAAGGGACATTCAGACTGTGGAACAAATAAACCACCAGTTTATGAAGAGTGGACAAGTGTTTATGTTTAAGTTTATGCATTTGGCAGACGCTTTTTTCCAAAGCAACTTAAAGGGGAAAACCAATCAAATCACTCAATCAATCACATTTTATTTATATAGCGCCAGATCACAACAAAAAGTTCTCTCATGACACTTTATATATAGAGTTGGTCCAAAGCAGACTGAAGCCAGTTTACAGAAACCAACAGAATCCAACAGGAGCAAACACCAGTGATCCAATATTTTAGAACACCACTGTAAATATATACATATATAAGTCTGTATAAATATATACATGTATTAGTCTGATAAATATATACATGTATTAGTCTGTATAAATATATACATATATAAGTCTGTATAAATACATACATGTATTAGTCTGTATAAATACATACATATATAAGTCTGTATAAATACATACATGTATTACTCTGTATAAATACATACATGTATTAGTCTGTATAAATATACACATATATAAGTCTGTATAAATACATACATGTATTAGTCTGTATAAATATATACATGTATTAGTCTGTATAAATACATACATATATAAGTCTGTATAAATACATACATGTATTAGTCTGTATAAATACATACATGTATTAGTCTGTATAAATATATACATATATAAGTCTGTATAAATACATACATGTATTAGTCTGTATAAATATATACATGTATTAGTCTGTATAAATACATACATGTATTAGTCTGTATAAATATATACATATATAAGTCTGTATAAATATATACAGTCTTATATATGTGTATATTTATGCATTTACATGTTTTGAAATGTGTATATATTTGTTTCATATACTCACCTGGACAGCGGAGGGTTAAAGTGTGTTTACAACAGTTCAACACTCAGAGCTGACGTTGGTGTTTCTGTGTTTCTGTTTCAGTCACGTGGTTCCGTACGGGTTCGGCTCAGTCCGGCTGAAACGGGACCTGGACCGCTGCCTCTGCACCGACCCACGGGACAGTGAATGCACCAGGTTCTGCTCCACAGAACCACAAACACAGTAAGGACCACAAACACACCATTCAACGATGGCAACGGAAAGACAATTGGTTGGTTGGTCGGTCAGTTGGTTGGTTGGTAGGCTGGTTGGCTGGTTGGTTGGTTGGCTGGTTGGCTGGTTGGTCAGTTGGGGGGTTGGTTGGTTGGTAGGCTGGTTGGCTGGTTGGTTGGTTGGTTGGTTGGTTGGTTGGCTGGTTGGTTGGCTGGTTGGTTGGCTGGTTGGTCAGTTGGGGGGTTGGTTGGGTGGTTGGTTGGTCGGTCAGTTGGTTGGTTGGTAGGCTGGTTGGCTGGTTGGTCAGTTGGGGGGTTGGTTGGGTGGTTGGTTGGTCGGTCAGTTGGTTGGTTGGTTGGTTGGTCGGTTGGGTGGTAGGTTGATCGGTTGGTTGGTTGGTTGGTCAGTCAGTTGGTTGGTTGGCTGGTTGGGTGGGTGGGTGGGTGGGTGGTTGGTTGGTCGGTTGGTCGGTTGGTTGGTCGGTTGGCTGGTCGGTTGGTCGGTTGGTTGATCGGTTGGCTGGCTGGTTGGTTGGTTGGTTGGCTGGTTGGTTGGTTGGTTGGTTGGTTGGTTGGCTGGCTGGTCGGTTGGTCGGTTGGTTGGTTGGCTGGTCGGTTGGTCGGTTGTTTGGTTGGTTGGCTGGCTGGTCGGTTGGTTGGTCGGTTGGTCGGTTGGTTGGTTGGCTGGTCGGTTGGTCGGTTGGTTGGTCAGTTGGCTGGCTGGTTGGTTGGTTTGTTTGCTTTGTTGGTTGACTGATTAATTGATTGATATACAGGTGTTTGTCCCGGTTCTTCTTCAGGAGGAACAAGGCTTCAAGGAGGACGAAGACGATCAAACAGAGAAGGCGCAGAGCGGCATTCTTGGAAAAACGAAGCCGACACACAGTCAAAGCCCAGACCTGAGGCGGACCAGCAGAACCAGAACCAGAACCAGAGTCCAATCCTTCAGTCCTTCAGCCGTCGTGTCCATGTTCAGTCTGTGTTTATGTCCGTTTCACTGACGCTGAAGCGAAGGGTTAATGTTAGCGACGCTAATGGGCCCGAAGTCTGGGACTGGACCACGGTGCGTTCAGGTACCGAGGTTTTATCCAGTAAATAAACTACAAAACACATGTAAAGCTCAGCCCTTATGGTGCGTTCACTTACCTTCCAACCCTTCCCACATGAACAGACGTTTATTCACCTGTTTATTTAGTCCAAACTTTACTTCAGTCTCAACTCCAGTTCAACTGGCAATGAAAAACCCACAACGTTTCATCTGTCGACACGAGGCTGAAGCGAAAAAACAAAGGAAATAGTAAAGTTTGAACCAAAGAAAAGAACAAACAGTTCATTTATCGGAGGTTTATCACAGTAACAGATGCTTTTAGAGTGAAAAACGGAAACATATGTAATGAAAATGACAAAGAAATCCATGGAAGCAGCAGAGACGGGGGTCTGTGATCTGATCTGATTTAATGTGATCTGACTTCTGTGGTTTTCTCGGTGAATCCACAAACATGAATCTCCTTCTGTATCTGAACTGAATTCAACACTTGTTCATTTGTGTCTGATTGTTTCAGTTCTGATCCGTCCACTAAATCCATCCCATAATAAACAGTGTTAAATTCCTACACTAACATCCTTTGACCAAATGAGTAAAAATACACACTGACACATTTAACATTTAACACTATTATGTTGTTGATTGTTTTATTCATTTTTCCTCATTGTTTTCCAGAGGGCACAAATATTAGTCTGTTTTTCTGTTTAACTTGAGTTAAGCTTGAGTTAAACCTGAGGTAAACGCAAATTAAACCTGAGTTAAACTCAAGTTAAACTTGAGTTAAACCTGAGGTAAACTAAATGTCTTTGTAGCTGTTGTGGACATGAGCCTTTGCTGCTGCGTGTATATGTGTTCTATTTTATTCCTCTGTATTTATTTGGTTGAATATTTGAATTCCATTAAAACATTCATTTATTAAAACATTCATTTAAATGTCTTTGGTTTATTTTCATCGTCCATGTGAACAGATGATCATCACCTTCTAAAAACACCGCCTTCTATTAGATGTTCTTTTTTTTTATTATTTAAAACTCCTCCAATCAGAAAGCAAACATATTTGATCATCGTCATATTTAAGGGATTTTAACCCTTTAAGTGTTTAAGGTTTTTTACACAGATCCACTGTGGTATAAAAAAAAACAGAATACAAAGAACTGAAATAATTTCCATAAAATTCATTCCAAGGACTATTTGATGATTAGATTCTGTTTGTTTGGGTTTTTTTAGAGTTAGATTTCAGACAAACCCTCTGTTTGTGAAGTCATGGTTTTCCTTTGTTTTGTTTTTTTTATTGGATTATGAACCAAAGTTAATGTTTGTTTAAACAGACGGACGTCAAACCACCATCATGTGACCACACAGCGTTCTGCCAAAAACCAAACTCATCCACAGTCTGAAAAAAAGCAAACATTATCCACGACAGAAGGAGCCGATGTTTGTTCAGACGAAGCCTTTGGACGAAGCCAAGGACGGAAAAAAACAATAAGGAGTTTTTTAATAATAAAATAATCAGCAGAAAAAGAATCTGAAAAAAGGTCATGAAAGAAAAAACAGAGAGAAGAAAATGAAAATAAAATCTAAACGAATATGAGACATGAAGGTGTTTAATTTTTCTTCATGTCAGTGAAATAAAAACACAGATACGTAAATCAATAAATATATAAATGAATACATGAGTAAATGAATGAATAGATGAATGAATGAATGAATAAATGTTTGAGCATAAATCCTGAACATTATCTTAGACACAAACTGAACCCACAGCAACAAAAAGAGACAAAAACATTGGATTCATAACAAGAACAAATAATACTTGACTGTAATAAAAGAATAAACTAAAGATAAACAGTTGAAAACAGATGAAACCCAACCCGAGTTTAGAATGAAGTTCATATGGAGACACTGCCCCCTAGTGGACAAACTGGAGTAGTGCAGCAGGAAAACACTGGGCCATAATAATAATAATAATAATAATAATAATAATAATAATAATAATAATAATAATAATAATAAACTATACTATAATAACAATGTAACTTTTTTTAAAAAATCTTATTTCATTTTTTTGCTGTCTTTTTGGCTTTTTTTTTGTCTGTTTTGTGTGTTTGCAAACTTTTTTCTGTTTCCTGACTTTTTTTTTTTTTTCTGTTTTCTGGCTGTTTTTTGTCTGTTGTTTTTCCGTTTGTTTGTGTGTGTGTGTGTGTGTGTGTGTGTGTGTGTGTGTGTGTGTGTGTGTGTTTGGCTGTTTTCTGGCTGTTTTCCTCTGGTTTTTTTTTTTTTTTTTGTCTGTTTCCTGCTGGTTTTTAGTCGGTTTTTTTTTTTTCCAGTTTTCCTCTGTCCTGCAGTACCCACTGAGGTCCACAGGGGGCGGCACCTCCACATCCTTCCACCTCTGGGCTCTGCAGCTTTTCCTTCTGCATTAGTCTGTTTTGTTTGTTTGTTTGTTTTGTTTTTTACCATGTGACCTTCATAAAAATGTCAGTTTTATGTTTAAAACTGGGATGAAAATGTTGTTTGTTTGTTTTTTAATCATAAATGTTTTATTTACAAACATGGCATTTAAATCTGACAGTTATGGAGGATTTGGGTTCGATGTTTATGGAACAAGTTCATGATATAAAAAACAGTTAAAACCTATGAGTATATGTTTTATATGTTCTGTATGTTCTGTATGTTCTATATGTTGTGGTTCTAGTCCAGGTGGGTGAATGCCCATATGTTCTATATGTTCTACATGTTCTGTAAGTTCTATATGGTCTATATGTTGTACATGTTCTATATGTTGTACATGTTCTGAATGTTCTATATGTTCTTAAATCCTCTTTACAGTGGTTCTAGTCCGGGTGGGTGAATGTCCATATGTTCTATATGTTCTGTATGTTCTATATCTTGTGCTTCTAGTACAGATGGGTGAATGTTCATGTGTTCTGTGTGTTCTACATGTTCTGTATGTTCTATATGTTCCGTATGTTCTATATGTTCTGTATGTTCTGTATGTTCTATATGTTCCGTATGTTCTATATGTTCTGTATGTTCTATATGTTGTGGTTCTAGTCCAGGTGGGTGAATGCCCATATGTTCTATATGTTCCGCATGTTCTATATGTTCTATATGTTCTACATGTTCTGTAAGTTCTATATGGTCTATATGTTGTACATGATCTGTATGTTCTATATGTTCTTAAATCCTCTTTACAGTGGTTCTAGTCCAGGTGGGTGAATGTCCATGTGATGGATTGAACACATATGAAGGGACTTTCTTTCATGGTCGGTCGTGGATGAATGTGACCACTAGAGGCAGTAGTGAGTCACTGTGAGGATGAGAACCCTAAAGAACCAACTGTCTGAGTCATAGAACAGAGTGGTTGTTGTAAAGGTACAGACCTGTTTTCTGTTCATCAACATCTTTTAATGGTTGTTTAAAAACATGGTTCCAGTGTTCCTGTCTGTCAGTGTGTGGTTCTAGGTCATATATTTGAGTGTATCATCAACAAATGGTCAAAGTTCCCATTAGACACATGTTGGTCCATATTATTAATGTATGTGAATGACAGTGGTCCAAGGACTGAACCCAGAGGAACTCCTCTGAGGTAGAAACACGAACAAAAACTCTGAAGGTTCTGGAGAGACGCAGAACTCACGTGTTCATGGATGTTTACCCGGTAATCGGATTTATTTAGTTCTGTTATGTCTGAACATGTAAAAAAAAAAAAAAAAAAAAAGAAAGAAAAAACATTGTAGAAAATGGAAGTGATGTCACAACAGGGGTGGAGACAAAAACAACCACGGTGGGCTTTATTAGCTCCCACATTAGCGTGGCCAATGCTAACAGGTGTTCAACAAAAACAGATGTTTTAAAAATGACAGGAAGTTGGATTCAACGTCACTACATATGTACAAACTCTGAAATAAATCCGATAATGGACTGAAACGACTGAACCAGGGGTTACGAATTATCACATTTCTGAACTAGTTATTGGGTTTAAATGGTCAAAATTAGGTCCCATTGGACACAATGAAAAGGGGTGGGACTGTGGATGCACCAAAGGGACACGTGTCCTTGAACAGGTTCAGTCTAATATTTGGACTTGGACCTTATGTTGGACCCCCTGGTCTATTCTGAGCAGAGGTGGTCCAGAAAAAGAAGAAGAAAAAGAAGAAGAAGAAGGGAAGTCCAGGATCAGTGGATGGACCAGGTTCTGATTGATTGATTGACAGCTGTCAGGTCCTTATCAGCGCTCATGTGTTTCCTGTTCTCGTTCGACTTCGACGTACAAACAAAACGGTGACAAACGCCTCATGGATGATGAGACGTGAAGACACAGCGGGCGTCTCAGGGGAGATCTACCCCCACCCCCACCCCCCACCCCTCCTGATGAAAGTGGTTCCTCCAAACACTGATCACCACCAAAATAACTCGCTTGATCACATCCAATCAAAGGCAAGACTCACCGACGCATGGACAGAGGGACGGACTAATGGAAGACGACAGCGACCCAGATGTGTCCAATAAACAGGAGACAGGTGGACACATGTGGGACGGGGCTAATGACAGGTAGACGTATGTGGGACAGGGCTAATGACAGGAAACCCTTCAAAATCAGACAGAAGAGTCGGTATTCGGAGTCTTCAAAGTCCATTCATTAAAGACACAAAAACAGAATTCTGTTCGGATCGTAAAAAATAAACCCTGGTTTAGACATTTCAGTCCTTTATCGGATTGATTTCAGAGTTTGTACGTACGTAATGACGTCCACACGTCTGGTCTTGTCTTGTTGAACACATCAGCGTTAGCTGTGCTACTACTGTACCCCATGTTTGTTTCGTCTTAAACTCCACCTGTGACATCACTTCCATTTCTGATGTAACAGAAGTAAATAAACCAGATGAACCTGGAAACATGCATGAAGACATGGGACGATCAGAGGACAAGGACCGGATCAAACTTTTACCTAAGCCTTCAGTTTTCTGCACACGTCTATCTCTGAGGAGTCCCTCAGGGTTCAGGTCAAGGAGTACTAGGATTAATTCCACTGACCCTTTGCACCAACGTCACAGTTATCATGTGACTAGGGGTGCAGTGCCATGGTGGACGGCAAAAGCAACACAAGAAACAAATGAATGAGCGACAGATTATGGCTACCATCACTGAAAACTAAGTTTTGGAGTTGTCCTGCGAAATGACTCACCTACTGGACGGCACAAAGAACGCTATTTGGAGAAGCTAGTGATCGCTGGGCTAGCTACCGACCCATACCTTCTGCCTCCTGATGTGTTTACGGATCTAGCAAAATCCTCCAGTCTACCGGAGTTTAAAGCACACGATCTGTTCCATTCTGTTCTAAATGGAGCGTCAAATGGAACAGCATCAGGACAAGAACAGTATTTATAGAACACAGTGGAGCTGGTCCAAAGGCAGACACTAGAACAGCAGAGCTAATACTGGAGGGGCTGATGACACACACTGGAACACAGTGGCTCGTAGCAGTTAACCCAGTCCACCACCTAGCTAGCATTCGGTGGAGCTAATGCTAATGCTCTGGACCCAGACAGAGCCTGTTCTATCTGTAATATCAGGTCCATCAGATCCAGGTTCTGTCTGGAACCAGCTGAAACCATGGATGGAACTGTTGTGTGCGACCACTGGACGTGGAAAGCAAGATTAAAAAACAAACAAAAACCAGAACGTTCAGATCAGATTCTATATTAGCTGGTTTGGTGTCCAGTGTGCCGTCCGGCACTTCCGCTGTCCATCATGGCGCTGGTTTGCGGCATGAACAGAGTGTGACGTAACATGCAAAGGGTCAATAGATGAATACTACTGATAGTTTCTAAGGAGAATGGACTCTGCACAGCCCCACTACTGCCTGACCTTCAGGTCGTTCCTGTATTTCCTGTCTTTCATTATTGGACACACTGATTAATCCAGGTGTGTCTGCTACTTCTTGTTGTGACGACTGATTAATCAGGCACACCTGGATTAATCAGTGTGTCCAATAATGAAAGATGGGAAATAACAGACCCACCTGAAGTTCAGAAGTAGTGGGGCTGTGCAGAAAGCCCATTTCCTGCATTCATTGATGATCTAGTTAAATACAGTTGCACCACATGCACCAGGGTCCACCAGGGACCACCAGGGTCCATTTCTTCAGTCAGATGTATGTCTTGGACTCAGAGTGGACAGAGCAGACAGTGGTCAGAGTTGAAATACTGTTCATTAAACACAAACACCAGTTGATTCTATTCAGATTTATTTGAAAACACAATCCATGTTCCACTGTTACTGCGACTCCTCGTCTCCTGGGGTCGGACATGATATTGGTTTGAATTCCACTGAACACCATCACACAGTTACCCTTTATATGCACGGATACCGGTTTTTTTTTTGTCCTTTTTTTTGTATTGTTGTCATTTCTATACAATGACTTGTGCTTTTGATATTTCTGAAAGAGAGACAGATTTTAAAGACATCATCATCGTCATCATTATCGTCATCTTCGTCGTCATGGCCGTCGTCGTCGCCGTCGTTCGTGTCCATAACAGAGGGAGGATCCAAATAGAAAAAAGTCCATAGAAGAAGAGGATATACTGGTCGAATACACACCGATACACAATACAGATACACACTGATTGGGCGGCGGCCTGGCTCCGCCCACAACAGAGGAAAGTGTTGAGTTCACCGCAGCCCCGACAGCGCCACCTAGCTCCTGATTTGAGGATTTAAAGAACGTGATTGTTGCCTGGCAACAAGTCCAGTCCTGCTGGTGAGCAAGAGTTTGGCCAAATATTGCTTTAGCTACGAAAGGGATCAACAGGAGAGAAAAGCATAAACGATTATTATTATTATTATTATTATTATTATTATTATTATTATTATTATTATTATTATTATTATGGGATGTCAGAGCAGTTTTCCCTCCAAACACTTTCATTTGAACCAGTTGAACCTGTTTTATTTCTGGGACTGGACTGAAAATAAGGTGCATTTAACAGGTGAAGGTTTGACCAACGATGGGAGCGTCCAAAAACGGACAAAGACTGTGGACATATTTAACTGGTCCACTATGTGTCCACCAGTCTGTGTCCATCAGTCTGTGGACCCGTTGGATCTAGGTGTTTCTTTTCTAACAGGGGTCTGGGATCCAAAACAATAAGGACTAATGTTAGAACAGAGTTTGATATTATGGGATAGATATCATTAGTTTGGTTCAATTCCTCTCTTTGGTTCTAAAATGGCTCACAGATAGTTTGGAGTGAATTTAGATCACATTTTTTTCTCCCTGACTCTGTTTTTAACTGCTCTTCCTCTAAATGTCACTAATATTTGTCCTGCTCTGACTGTAAATAATAATTTTCTTCCTCATCAGACTGATCTCATGAAATCGCATTGTATGTGGCGACAGTTTATTGCATTTGGCATGTTATATGCACGCATTTTCATCCTATCATGTTATTTAACGCCATTTGATGGTGTGTCAATGTGCTAGCTGCTAATTAGTAATTGTGCTAATCGCAAACTCTAACTCTAACCCTAAACCTAACTGCTAACCCTAAACTTAACCCTAAACCTAACTACTAACCCTAAACCTAACCCTAAACCTAACTGCTAACCCTAAACTTAACCCTAAACCTAACTACTAACCCTAAACCTAACCCTAAACCTAACTGCTAACCCTAAACCTAACCACTAACCCTAAACCTAACTGCTAACCCTAAACTTAACCCTAACCGCTAACCCTAAACCTAACCCTAACCGTTAACCCTAACTGCTAACCCTAAACCTAACCACTAATCACGATCTGCTAACCGCTAACCCTAAACCTAACCCTAACCCTAACCGCGAACCCTAACCCTAAACCTAACTGCTAACCCTAAACTTAACCGCTAGACCTAACCCCTAACCCTAAACCTAACCCTAACTGCTAACCCTAACAACTAATCATGAACTGCTAACTGCTAACCCTAAACCTAACCCCTAACTCTAACCATAACCCTAACTGCTAATCGTGCTAATTTCTAACCGCTAACCCTAATCCTAACCGCTAATCGCACTAGCCACTCTAATCGCGCTAATGGCGTGTTACTGTATTTGGTGTAAATATACACGCTGAAAGCTTCTAATGCGTACATATAACAGGCCAGTTAAAAGTGGCCTGTTATCGGAACATGTTGTCCTCATCTAACATCTACTGTCATGTGACTGAGGAGGAAACATCTACCATTAAACTGATGTTTCTGCATCCGATCCTCCTGACCAGGTCATGTGACAGCTGGAGACAGGAAGTGTCCACAGATTTATGTCCATGTAGTTCAGAAATGTCCATGTTCATCCTGTTATAAATGTAATGGATGACATTTGTCATTATTGTTTTGAATCCCAATGTGTTCACATCCTTTTGTCCATGGTGGGGTGGGGGTGGGGGGGGGTGTGTGGGGGGGCATCCATATGCATCGATGCCAAAGAAAAGTGAGCGTCTACATGTGCGTGACTGGATATTTACATGGACTGGAATGTTTTGGCTGTTCATCGATGTCTGACACCCACGGAGGCTTCGACTTTGATTATTATTATTTTTTATTATTATTATTATTTTTATTGTTATTATTATTATTATTGTTATGGTTAAAAAAGGGATTAAACCCAAAGGCATGAACGTTCGCTTAATGCTGAGAGCAAGTCTCGTAAAAACCAGAGAAGAAGTCTTAGCACAAAAGAAGGTAAAAAAAAAAACAACAAAAAGAGGAATAAAGGTCACAACGTGGGGGGGGGGGGGGGGGGGTGTCAGGCAAAGAGCGGAGAATGTACAAGCAAACGAGCAGAACCTACTGAGAACGTCCCCCTACAGGAGTGCAGATAGATAGGAGCTAATAGAGTCTACATACTGGAGCATATGCTGGTTAAATACTGGACTACATCTGATTCTATGGGTATATATTATATTAAACCTCCAAAGGATAGAAAGAGGTGGAACATATAAAGCCATGTTACAGAGGACACATCCTGCCCTAACGTCAGCGATAGCAAAAACCCATGCTTTACATAGAAAAGGCATCCACGACATTTAAGAAAAAATGTACAATTTATGAAACATGGTAACAATAATAATAAATAGTATTATAGAATCGCTGCTGTACACAAAAAAGCCATTTTTTAAATTTCACTCATATAAAAATATGTTTTAGTGCAACCGTACGTAATAGTAATATCCATAAGTTCACATCGATGGTCGAGACTTGAAGGTGTCCGAAAAAAATAAGAAAAAAGGAAAAAGGAAACCAAAGCACAGGACATGGAGGTGGAGGAGGAGAAGGAGGTGGAGGAGGAGGAAGGATGGGGTTATAGTGGGTAGGTAGGGTTATGTTGTGTGGGTGGTGTTAAGGTGGGTGTGGTTCTGTTGGGTGGGGTTCTAGTGGGTGGGTGTGGTTCTGTTGGGTGGGTGGGGTTCTAGTGGGTGGGGTTGCATCAGTTCCAGAGCTGACAGCTGTATGTACATGTACGCTCTGTTTGGATCCGTGTGGAAAACCAGACCAAACAGAGAACAGATGAAATCCAAGGCACACCTGTAGATGTTCAGAGACGTACCTACGGTTCGACCAATGGGAGCGCAGCGTGGGCGGGTCTGCTTCAGTCTGAAAGAAAAGCCCACGAAGATGCCATATCCACCTGAACACCGCCCGCCTTGGACCGACGGAACGGACGTGGACAACACTGGAGAAGAAGAACCAAGCCCCGCCCACCACAGCTGACATGTTTACAAACATGTTTACAAAGGTACGAGGTTCTACAGAAGTCTGTCTTCATGACTTTAACATTCATTCATTTTCTGAACCTGTTTCATCCTCATTAGAGTCATGGGGGCGGAGCCTATCCCATCTGCTTATGGGTGAAGGTGGAGCTTACCCAGGACATGTGACCAGTTCACATCAGAAAACTTTGAACTGAATCCTGTTTGAATTAACGCTGCATTTATGGGACAGGTCTGCTGATGGTATATTTGCTGCTGTTTTCTGTTCCATCAGACTGGACGTTGGTTTCAGATCAGTACTTTTGGTCCAATCAGCGTCTGTTTTAATGACCTGGTCACATGACCACATGACTGCGTTGGAAGCGTCTGATTGGTTCTTATTTTTCAAGTGTGTCCACGTCTGTTGCACGTCATCGTTTCTTATTTTCCAAACGTCCGACACTATGACGCGTCGCTGCTTCTCCGTGTGCTTTCCGCCTCCCGCTCCCGTTTGGACGATGTCGGGGGCGGGACAGTTTCTGACCCGGGGCCAGATGGAGGCGGGGCGTGGGGGGGGGAGCAGGAGGAGTGAGGGGAGGAGGCCACCGACGGGTGGGAGGGCCTAAAGTGCTGAACGCCCGGTGACGGCAAAGGGTGATGAGACGGCGGCGACGTGGAGATGGGCGGCGAACGCTGAGGATGCTGAGAGTCAGAGGAGGAGGAAGGAGAAGGAGGGGAGGAGGACGAAGGGCTGTGGGCTCCTCCTCCTGCTCCACCTCCTTTTTCTGGAGGCTCCTTGGAGTCGATGCAGAGCGAAGCGATGGCTTTGGTGCAGGTGTGGACGCCCTCCTCCTGCTCCTGCCTGGCTCCTCCCCCGGCTCCTCCTCCTTCCCTCTCGGACGGCGATGAAGACTCCTGCCGTCCCCCTCTTTCTCCTGGTGCTCCTCCCTCGGGAAAGGTGCTGAAGTGCTGGAAGGCGGCGTCGGTGCCGTTGGACTCCTCCGAGGCGCTCTTCTGCAGAAGCGTGCGTGACGGCGGCGCCTCCTGCTGGAGCAGAGGAGCGGCGACCGACAGCGGGACGGACTGGACCATCTGGATTCCCCCGATGGGAATCATGGGAAATGGAGAACGCACCTGGAAGAGGTCAGAGCGCAGGGTTAGCGTCACGACGGCGCTTTGATCACGCTGTTGTTTACGAACGTTTGAATGTCGATACCTGGAGCTGAGAATGAAGAGGGAGGTGACTGAACAGCAGCTGCTGAGGAGGACTGCACTGGTTACCATGGTTACCACCAGGGTCGCGTTCCCCTGGCAACAACGAAGCTGGGCCATGATCCTGAAAACAACCAGATATGAGGTCACACCATCAGCCAATCCTGGATCTGAGACCCGGGTCTGGACCTCAGACCCAGGTTTAGATCTCAAACCCAGGTCTGGGGTCCAGAGGGTCAGTCCAGGAAATGAAGATGATTAAATAAATGAATGACACCAACGCAGATGAACTCATAAACCCCTCCCCCTCAGCCAATGCTCCGCCCACTTCTCCCCCTCCCCCTCAGCCAATCAGACCTCTGCCCTAATGTGTTGTCGACCAATCGAATGAACCCAACCCCAGATCAAAGTCGAGGGTTGGATTCTGTCGATAAACGTTTCAGTTTCCGTCATTTCAAAAATCGTCTAAAACCATTTGTCCAATCGTGGCCCTGATAGGACTGTCCGTCAAACCCATAACTGAACCAGACCCAGGTCCTCAGTGGTTCACGTCTCACCGTGTCCATTTCTGCGCTGGTCCTGCGGCGTCCCAGAATGCCGAGCTCCGTGGGAGCCGTCGGTCCGCTGTGGTGGCTGGTCCTCCGGGTCCCGCCCTGTTGGCTATAAGACCAGAACCACAACAGACCACATTAGACCTTCAGTAGGGGGACACTGTGGTCCACATGGTGGACGTCCCATGGTGCCTTGGGGTTTACCTCTGGTGGATGAGGTGTGGGTGGAGTCCGCGGCGAGGGGACAGTGGTCTGATCAGCCCCCTGTGGCGTCCTCGTGGGGACAGGTCGCGCTTGTAGTCCCGCCCACCCGGAGACATGGGTCTGGACAGGGGGGACAGCAGGGACAGGTGTCCCCTCCGGGGGGACAGGTCCCGTCGGTACCCGCCCACCGCACCCCCGTCCCTCTTGGGGGAGATGTGACGCAGAGGCGAGATGTCCCGGTGCGGAGACAGATGCCCCGCCCTCGGCGACAGGTCGCGATGCGGGGACAGGTACCGGCGGGACGACGGTGAGGACGAGGGGGAGACGGGGGAGGGGCATCTGGGGAGGTCCAGGCCCGGCGAGGACAGGCGGGACAGCGAGGACAGGTCTGGCGAGGGGACAGGGAGGTCCTCGTCCATGGAGGAAGAGGAGGAGGGCGGGGCTAGGAGGCGGGGCCCCTGGGGGCCTCGCTGGTACTCAGCCTGGTCAGTGGGTGGGGCCTGGGGGGTGATCTGGATGCTTGGCACAGTGGTGAAGTAGCCGAACAGCGGCGGCCTGTGGGCGTGTCCCAGGACATCGGATGCCGACTGATAAGAGAGGGGCGGGTCTTGGTGGGAGGCGGCCATGGCGGTGATGGACAGCGAGGGCAGGCTGTAGGGTTGGGGGCTGGTGGAGCGGGATCGTGTTTTGGGGGTGGAGTCTCCGTCGTAGTCGTCCTCATCGTCGTCCTCGTCGTCCACCTCTTCCCCGTCTTCTTCGCCGCCATCGGAGTCATCGGCATCGGAGAACTGATGCTCGGTCATGGGACCGCGGAGGGTCTTCTCCGACGACCTTTGACCTTCGTCTGTGACGTCTGGAAGAGAACGACCGAAGACGAAGAAAAGAAAACAGTTCTTCAGTCACGAGCAGGACTTGTGTGTATTTATGTGTGTATTTTCTGTGTATATTGTGTGTATTTTGTGTGTATTTTCTATGTATATTCTGTGAGCGTGGCGTCGGCGCTTGCGTACCTGCGTCGTCCGTCTCTGTGTCTCCGTCCACTGAGGACATGGACACGCCCAGTTCCAGACACTTCTTCATATGAGCCTTGGACTTCATGTGCTTCGTCAGGTTTCCTACAAACAAGAAGAAGAAGAAGAAGAAGAAGAAGAAGAAGAAGAAGAGGAAGAGTATTGAACTGGAGACACTGGTGACCTTTGACCCTTCAAGGTCACTGAAGATCAAAGGTCATGGACCCAAATCAAAGTCCACACGTGAGTTTTATCAGTGATCTAATGGAACTAGACTGTATGTGCGGTTACTGCAGGGCATTGTTGGTAAATGCTGTGTGTTCAGTTCCTGCAGGGCATTGTGGGTAAATGCTGTGTGTTCAGTTCCTGCAGGGCATTGTGGGTAAATGCTGTGTGTTCAGTTCCTGCAGGGCATTGTGGGTAAATGCTGTGTGTTCAGTTCCTGCAGGGCATAGTGGGTAAATGCTGCCCTACCTTTGGTCTTGAAGGCAAAGTTGCAGAACTTGCAGACGTAGGGGCGCACGTCAGTGTGCGTTCGGATGTGTTTCTTCAACATGCTGGGTTTCTTACAGCGGATCCCACATTCCTCACAGATGTATTTACCCCGACCACGACCACGGACGTACACGTAGTCCTCATTAGATTTATACCTGGGAAAAAAAAACACACACAGGCTCAGAGATCCAGTTTGACCCTCATACTTACATACAGTCCACCTGACAATGCAGTCAATTACAGGGTTAGCATTAGCATTAGTAGTAGCATTAGCATTACTATTGGTGTTATTATCTGTATTATGTTTATGCATTTGGCAGACACTTTCCAAAGCGTCTTAGTATTAGTATCAGTGTTAGTTTTAGCATTAGTATTAACATTAGTACTGACATTCGCATTAGCATTACTATTAATGTTAGTTTCAGTATTAGTATTAGTATTGACATTATTATTAGTATTAGCATTAGTATTATTATTAGTGTTAGTATCAGCACTAACATTTAGTATCAGCATTAGCATTAATATTAGCATTAGTATCAGCATTAGCATTAGTATTACTCTTAGCATTAGTATTAGTATTACTATTAGTGTTAGTGTCAGCATTAGCATTAGTATTAGCATTAGTATTACTATTGTGTTAGTATTAGTATTAGAATTAGTATTAATATTAGCGTTACTATTAGCATTAGTATTAGCATTAGCATGAACACCTGGTGGAATAAAGACTATAAAAGGTCAGCCACTGTCATTGGTCACCTATAGACTGAGCTGTGCACTGATTGGACATACCCGCCTTCGAAGATCTTGATGCGGGTGGGCTCGGCAGCGGTGGGTGGAGCTTTGACCGACACCTCCTTCTCCACCTGCTCCTCCTTGGAATGCTCCCACGACACCACGCCCTTCATTTTCCTCCCAAAGTTACTGACTTCGACCGGCATCAGCTCCGGCTTCAGCTGGAAGAATAATAATAAATAAAATAATAACAACAATAATAATAATAACTAATACTTGTAGTGTGTTTAATTCTTCTTGTACAGTTATTATTGTTATTTTCTTATTTCCTGTTTTGTTTTTTGTATCTGTACATATGATGTTGTTTTGCTACTTGAACCTTCATTTCCCAGAAGAATCAATTAAGTTCAGTCTAATCTCATCAAACTCACTTTTCTACATGAGAATTTAAGAAATATACAAAACGACAGTCAGATCTATCCTGTAAGTTCTGTCAGTCAATGAATTGATCAATAATAGGAACAGATAGAAACAGCAGATACAGGATCAATGTGGAACAGTGAATTATCTGATCAATAAAAGGCCAAAGGACGTCGACGCCACTCATTTCACATATTGTTCTTCTATTAATATTGACCTTTATTTTTCTCTTCCTATCATTGTTTTGCTGTAAATGTCATTTTTTCTTATCTCATGCTTCCTCGTAAACCCGTCACGTACCTGGTCGAACCGCAGCTTCCAGGCCACTGATGACACCAGTTTCCCCGAAGTGGGCGGAGACATGGCGGCGGTGGTGTACATGAGGTCGGTGGTCCTCCTCTGTTTGGACCGGAGCAGGGCCAGCGCCGCCTTGGTGCTGAGATTCAGCGGGTTGGGGTTGTACGAGCTCACGCACCAGGAGCTGTAGGCGGAGCTGTGTTCGGAGGCGGGGCGGCTGTTGGGTTTGGTGTAGTTCAGGAAACACCAGCTCACTCTGCTGATGGTGCGCAGGCTGGGGAACTGGAAGAACTGCTGCACCTCCGCCACATCCGTCACCAGCATCTGGCCTCCTGCTCCAGACGGTCCAGCGCTCGGGTTGGCGGCGAGTTGGACCAACATGCTAACAGGGACTTTACTGTGGGTGGGCGGTTTGGTGGCATCGGCGTCCTCGGTGTCGTTTGACGACACCATGGACTGAGGACTAGAGTTTGGTTCAGCGGCTGAATCGTCCACATCGAGATCCTCTGGAGAATCCCGCCCACTTGACATCGGGGAGTGATCGGTGATGATTTGGAGGGGAGGGGTGAAGCTCTCCGCCCGGGGCATGTCGGGGGGGTGGGGGGCAGACGACCGAACAGGAATGGTGATCTTGGTGGCGACAGGGAAGTCGGACATCGGAGGAGATGAGGACATCCTTTCAGATTCGTCCACAGAGCCTTCGGTCTTCAGGGACGACTGGCGACATCTGCCTGGACCTTTGTCCATCTTAGCGCTGCTTTCAGTTCCGCTCAACTCCACAGCGCTCATCTCTTTAACGATCTGTCCATACATTCGCTCTTCTTTTACTCTCTTCTGCTGCTTGGTCTCAATAAAAAGCTCCAAAGAACTGGCTGGTGAGAGCATGCGCTTCCCTCCTCCGGCGCCAGAACCAGAGGCGTCGGTGGTAGATATGGTTCCTGATGTTAGCGATAATGGGATACCTGTGTTCATTTGAGGTTCTGATGGGGAATCAGGTACTTTCCAGAGCGGGTACCTTAGAACAGAGCCTCCAGTTTGTCCTAAAAAGTGCGACAAGTTGAATCCTGATCCACTGATGCCTCCACTAATCCCTCCAGGTGCTTTGTTGGAACTCAGAACACCAACTGGAGGAGACACGATGCTACCATCAGCTCCAAGTCCGGCTGATCCCACCCCTGGTGCTCCGTTGCTGTGGATCAACTGGCTAACACTGGTGTACATAATACTACCGAACGATGGCACATGAGTTTGGATGCGAACAGGAACCAGCATACCAGGCAGAGAGGCTTGAGGACCCAGGTTCTGGGTGGCAAAGATAGGCTGGATCTGCTGGAGAAGCATGGAGCCTGAGGTGGAGCTGGACAGAGGTCCGAAGTGCTGCTGTTGGGACAAAGGAGATGCACGAGATCCAAAGGGGTAGACCTGAGAGCTCAGGTTCTCACATTTCCCCTCAGGCTGCTGATCGTGGACGGGCTGCAGGGAATGCGGCTGCTGTTGCTTGTGGAGTGGGTGTCCAGGTGAAGATCGGATGTGGAGTTTCTGGAGCTGCTGTTGGGCCTGGAGGGTTAGCTGCTGCCTGGGAACTGGACCAGACTCCTGGCTCCAGAACAGGCTCGGCTGCTGGAACGAGAGGAAGGGGTGTCCGCCCTGGTACTGCTGGATGATGTCCTTGTTCATGACCTCCTGGCCTGGATGTTCTCCTTCGGATGATGAGCCCTGGGTCTGGAGGCGGTACTGCTGAGACCTACCATCAATGAAGGACCATTAGTCAAAAACCCATGTAGAACAGCAACAACTAGAGGTACAGTTAGTTTGAAGTTCCATGTTTGTGTTAGTTCTAGCTTCTCTGGTTGGTTGGTATAGAAGCTAAAAATTGGGATGAACGGATCCGTGACATGAAATATGATGAAGAACCTATGTTTAAGATCCTATATTGTACAGAATCATTTTTTCTTGTCGAGCTTGGTCCTGAGCATCTATGCCTGAACTTTCCAGATGTTCCATGAAGTGTTGATGTGATGCCTTCTGTGTTTTCATCTCTCTCAGTTTATGGTTGTGTTTTTAGACTTCCTGTCGCTTCATTATCATCTGAGGTTTGATACAACTGCCATCTTTTATTAAATGTTTATTTTTAAAGGTTCTAGATTATCTGCAACAGCATACATGCAGTGAACTATAACGTTCCATAATGTGACATATTTGAGGTTCTTCATAAGGTTCCTCCATCCTCACCTGATGTGGATCGGTTCATCTTGAAGACTGTCCTCACTGATGCTCTGTTGGAGGAGGTGCTGCTGGTGCTGATGAGATCCAACGCCTTTATACAAAGCAGAATCAGAAATGAGTCAGATGTAGATCGTAGTCTACACACATTCTTATCAGACTGTAGTTCTTTTATCTTCAGCCTTGTTATGTATCGAAAACCTCTTACCTGCGCTACCGACTCTCTTGGTTCTGCCCACACCGTCACCGCCGTGGCCACTGCCTGTCGGACCAGACCACATCACATGTTCCAGACTCTCCTGTTTGATTGACACCTCACCTACTGGTTCCTGGGTGACGGCCTCTGGATAAACGCTCAGCGACACCTGTCAAGAAGGTGAGAGAAACAATCTGGACATGGGTTTGGTTTCATAGATCTTGGTAGTTTCAACTGGAATCAGTTTTGAACCAAGCCCCACTAATGGCATCAGGAGCCTACTTGCACCCTCACCCCCCATACAGTTGAGAACCACTGATCTAAATGATACTGTGTACATTTGTTTTTGTTGCATGGGTATGTATTAGGACACCTAAAGTTCCCAATGCCATCATCTTGTTTTTTTTTTACTTTTTGAGTCTACTTTTCCTCTGAATTCTGATTCTTTATCCCACACCTGTCGAACTAGATATCCACGTCGGCGTTCCTTCATTGCCGAAGCGCTGGAGTACAGTTCTCCCTGTCTGGATGAGGACAAGCTTCCATAGTCAAAGGACTTGCTTCTCATTTCCGGCAGCTCGGTGGGCAAAGTACAAGGGGCTTGTTCTGATGAAGACCTCCTCATCTCCCTCTGCTGGTGGCTGGAATGACCACTGCCAGGAACCGTCAGGAACTCTGATGGTTTAGATCCACCGACAGCAGCTACCGACTCATCCTGAATATGACAGAGAACACATTAGTATTAGAACTGTACTCACTTTTGCAGGTGCTGAACTAAAATAATGAAGATTTGTGGCCCTTAGTTCAACACCAGGGGGTAAGAATGGGTGATATGATTTGACGATACCATTTATACCACAAGAGGTATGAGCTACCCTAAACACTCATTCAGGGAATGTGGTAAATCAGGTCTGGATTCTTGTGTGATCTTGGGAATCCTACTGGTGTTTTTTTAGCTTCTTGAAAAGAAAGATGAGCAGATTCTGCAGGACAAACCATCTAAAATATGAATGTAGTTGAATACTGCATTGACTGGAGTCCAGCTGGTGTTAATGTAAACGAGTTGACCTTAAAACCACTAACACATGAAATGGAGGGATCTGAAACTATGTCTTAAAGGTTCAATGTATCAGGATTAGGAGGACGAGTACAGAAATGGAATGTACTTCATAATAATATTTTCATTAGTGGAGCATCACCTGAAAACAAGAATCGTTGTGTTTTAAAGTTTCCATCTACAGAGGGAGTGGTTCCTGTTGTGACATTAAGGGATTCATTCATCTTTTGTTCCGTTTTATGGCAGATGGTGCAGAGTTAAGGAGTATTAGTCATCATTCTATGAATACAGACGTTCAGGAAAGACCGACCTGATACAAGCTCTTTAGCTTTTAGTTTGGTCGGCTTTATCTCACACATTGAACCTTTAATGGAATTTACTGAACACTTAGTGTCTCTATTTGTGATGTGCAGTAGCTATCCTTTAGATTTCATAACATCAGTTTAGGTGAAGTGGTCCACCCCTACCAGTTATGGACGTTAAACCAGCCCTGATTTGTACCTGCTTGGTGGGTGAGACGGACTTGAGGCCTTCGTCTCGGTCAAACGACATGGAGAAGGACGATGAGTGCGACAGGTTGCTCTCTTGACTCGGGCTGCGGGACAGGCTGGTGCAGGTCGACTCGAAGCTGGACTCTCCAGATGAGTGTTCCATGTCCGCCAGGCGCAGCCTCTTCTTTTTAGGCGGGAGTTTTTCCGACGGCATCTGGGAGAGGGTGTCGCTCCTCTGTGGAAGCTGAAACTCCTCCACATGCGGCTGCTGCTTCTCTGCTTCTTTGGGAGCTTCGGAGTCTTTCTCGGGCTTGTCGGGCTCCTCCGTCACCCTGATCTCTGGAACCTGGATGTTGGGCTGACGGACCAGTTTATGTGAGATGTGATAAGGCTGTCCAGGTGACGCTGCTGCTGATGAAGATGACAGGGAGGCCAGGTCGCTGTCACTCTGCAGCTGCTGCTCCATGCTTTCATTCCTCAACAGGACGGACTCGGGACTCAGCGCGTCCTCGAAGATCTCAGTGTCCGACTGTTCAGAGTACTGGCTGGATAGAGGTTTATCGGAGGGCTGGTACCCGGGCTGTTCAAAGGACTCTGACTTCTCAAATGAATTTGGCCTGCTGAGGGAGTTTGTGTGCTGAATGACTGATATCACGTTCCCGGCCGTCTTACGGCCTTCGGAGTCGGTGAAAAGTGCGATGTCCTCAGAACACATGCTGGCACAGGTGTCAAAGCTGTCTGACTGGCTGTGGATGCTGTGTAGAGACCCCTTCCCTGTCGGAGTCCCTCTAGACCCATCTAGACTGCTCTGTTTAAAGTCATACTCGCCGATCATTTCCACTGAACCACTGCAGCTGCTATCGCAGTGCCCAGGACTGTCATCCTCATCACCAACACTCTTCTCTTTTCTCCTCTTCCTCGTTGCTATTTCCGACATACTGACTTTAGTACCGTGAAGGCCACGTTCACTGATTTTCATACTTATTGAAGCTAAATTTTTGGGCACGTGTCCATAGCCTTCAGCCTCTCCTACATGGGCCTCATTGGCTGAATGCTCAAAAGCACCTTGTCGTCTGAGCCTTCGTAGCCCTGGTGGATAAAATACGTCATCTGAAGTCATCATCTCGTCAAAGGAGTGGCTGCCTCGAATCCCTGGTGGCACGCTAAGGTTTGGAGGGGAGGAAGTTGGCATTGAATTACTCCTGATAAGAGGACCAGAGTCTGTTGGAGGTTCTAGAAGCCCAGTGCTGCTCTGACAAGGTCCCGTTGGATACTGCTTGGGATCTCCTGATATACCTACATCCCCCCTGAAACATGGATGATCTTCAGCTATCTTCCCCATTTCAAGAATAGCACCAGTTTCCTTTAAGCTAGCTAGACTGGTGGGATCCGCCCCGGCCATACCGACTGTAATGGACTGCCTGGGTCTGGAGGGTCGGTAGTACCAAGTCCGACCAAACATAATCTCTTCATATGTCTTGACGTTAGTATTGGGGGGGCTAATCTGCTGTTCTGCACTCTCAGAACGTGAGAAGTAACCCGAGTCTGTGCTGCCTTTGCTGTGAGGACTGAGGAGATTGAGGGACTGGGACAGAGCAGAGTCAGCATCCTGGACTTTCACTTTCTCATTCAGCCTCAGGGCCAGGCGTTGTTTGATGGTGGGAGAGTCGTCCAGTGAATGCCCCCTCCCTCCAGCCTGTGACGCCAACATATGCGACCCCTTCATCTCCTGAAAGGGTGGGCACTCCATACCGGTGACGGGGACTCCTCCAGACTTCGGGACAATAAGAATAGGCACTTTCATTGAGCCCACAGACAGTTCTTCAGCTGCATCTGCATATGCCGGTTCCACACCACCTGCACCAACAGAGACACGACAGAGTAAAGACAAGTACAACAGAAAACAGATTCCACTTTAGGTACCAGTGTTGGACACTACATGTGTTAGTGCTTTCACTCATATGTCATTTAACAATAATAATAATAATAATAATAATAATAATAATACTACATCAGTTTTATATAGCGCTTTTCTAAGTACTCAAAGATGCTTTTGCAAGATGCATTTGTTTGAGACTTTTCTGTTTGATCGGAACCAACACTGACGGTTTGAAACCTCCTCCAGTTCCTGGTCTGGACCAAAGAGCAGAGTCTTATTCTACCACATCAGTCTGGATCAAACTGGACCATGGTTCAGTTCAGTTGTAGTGTGAAAGCACTTTTTTGGTTCAGAATCGCAAACCAATTACAAGATGTTACAAAAGAAGAAAAAAGAATCATGGGGGTACTTGAGGAGAAGAGAAAGAGGTGAACAGAGATATGGTCACATGAGGTCATTACGCAAATTCTGAAAACTTATCATAAAGGATGAACGAGGCATGACATCCTCAAACTGACATCAGATGAATGCTTGTCTAGAAAACATATCAGTACTACAGGATCCTACACATCTGTCACCAGCTAATATGTATTTTGTAAAAATGACTTTAACTCTAAGCTACTGCATCAGACCAATGTTTAGCTAAAGTGTTTCAGATGCTCCTCATGGTGTGTCCACCATAAACAGCATCTACATGGACTTGAGTCTCCTGGTTATGATTGTGTTTCTATTTCGTGATTTCAGAAACCCGGATAAGCCCAGTTTGAGAGGAACTTGATGATGCTAGCTGGAGTCCTCCATACCTTCTGACTGCTGACTACCTGTGGGGGTGTGGCCTCAGCCGAGTGATGCTAGAGAAATTTAACCAACGAGAATGTTAATCTGAAGTTCAAAGGGACAATGAGAAATTCGTCATAGCTATGTGTGCAAGGATGTGAATACTCATATGTTTTGGTCTGATCGTATCCAGAGTACGATGACTGGAGCTCCACACCTGGATGTAGATGTGACGTGTGGGTGAAATCACCTGTATTCTTGTCAGTGTCAAAGGAGATCTGTGGAACAGGGCTGTCTTTGTCCGTCAACATGGTGGAGCCCTCCACACCTTCCTCATCTGTGTCCGTACTCTGCTCTCCGTCCGAGTGGACTTCAGCCTCACCCACCGGCGACGCCTGGTCCAGGTCTCCACTGCGAGCCACAGCTAACTCTGAGAACGGCACGAGTCCGGCCTTGATGGCGTGGGCGTGGGACTTGCGATGTTTGTAAAGGTTGCTCTTGGTTTTGAAGGAGAAGCCACACGGTCC
>NW_021941645.1:37640-42640 GCF_902148855.1 Sphaeramia orbicularis
AGAGAGAGAGAGAGAGAAGGAGAGGAGAGAGAGAGAGGGAGGGAGAGAGAGAGAAGGAGGGAGGGAGAGAGAGACAGAGAGAGAGAGAAAGAGAGAGGGAGGGTGTGTGTGTGACGTCATAGACTCCTCAGTGTTCATTCAGGGTCTGTTCAGGAGCAGGATTCCCTGTTCACCTCTGGAGTGACCTGTGTGTGTGTGTGTGTGTGTGAGTGTGTGTGTGTGTGTGTGTGTGTGAGTGTGTGTGTGTGTGTGTGTGGTGTGTGTGTGTGTGAGTGTGTGTGTGTGTGTGTGTGTGTGTGTGTGTGTGTGCGTGTGCGTGCGTGCGTGTGTGTGTGTGTGTGCGTGTGTGTGCGTGTGTGTGTGCGTGCGTGTGTGTGTGTGCGTGCGTGTGTGCGTGCGTGCGTGTGTGCGTGCGTGCGTGTGTTTTCTATACAGTCACATGACCAAACTCTTTAATGTTCATTTAAAGTATCTGTTTTTATAAATAAACTGGTGCGTTTCATACTAAATATGTTTGTATTATTGTTTGTATTAAAGACAGAAAAATTATATAGAAAATATCCATTTGGATTTGATTTCAATCCAGAGGGTTTGTATTTCTATATAAAGTATATTAGTTTATCCTTATATATTATACTAGTTTATACTTATATATTATATTAGTTTATATTTATACATTATATTAGTTTATACTTATATGTTATATTAGATAATACTTATACATTATTAGGGCTGCAGCTATTGAATATTTGAGTATTCTACTGAAAATTCCTTTGATTAATCGAGTAATCAGATAAAACTTAGTTTTGCTTGGTTAAAGAGCAATTATAAATACATATACAAATATAAATACATATACAAATATAAATACATATATAAATATAAATACATATACAAATATAAATACATATATAAATATAAATACATATACAAATATAAATAAATATATAAATACATATACAAATATAAATACATATACAAATATAAATATGAATACATATATAAATATAAATACATATACAAATATAAATAAATAAAATGTTTAGATAATTAACAGTTTTATTTCTTCCATTCTGTGACGCACCGCCCTCAGTGGTGCTAGTCTTTTATGTTAGTTGGTTTGGTTCATTTCCTGTTTTATTTTGGTGAGGGGTTTCGTTCGTTCGTGTGCACTGTGTCTGTCTTGTCTGCGTCCTCCCTGGTTCCCTGATGGTCTTCACCTGGGACTCATTACCTCTGTCCTTTATTCCCTCCTCTCCTCGTGTCTGTTGTCAGTGCGTCTTCCATGCTTTGCCTAGGTAAGCCCTTCCTTCACATTCTCCTGTGCTGCTACGCTTGTAAATTTTTTTTTTTTTTGACTCCACATTTGTGAAGTTCTTTTGTTATATTTTTTGACTCCTCAACTGAGAAGATTTTTGTGTTAATTTTTGAACCCACATTTGGTGAAGAACTTTTAGTTAGATTTTTGATACCTCATTAGAGAAGACTTTTGTTTATTTTTTGATACCACGTTTGTGAAGATTTTTTTGTTAAACTTTGATACCTCGATTAAGAAGATTTTTGTTTTAATTTTTTGATTCCACGATTGTGATGAGATTTTTGTTACTTTAATTCTTTGAGTTAATAAATACTCAAACTAAGCTCGTTTTTGTCTCAGTCTCATGCTTTGGGGTCTAAACCTTGTGTTTTCATAACACAGTCATATTGTGCATATACAACAAAATGTACTTTCTGGACTAGAAACATTTCCAGAGAGGCAATTGAAAACACAAATAAAAATAAATAGAATATAAATAAAATACAAAAAATAAATAAAATTTAATCACTTTAAACTTAGTATTTCTTGTATCAAAAATAGAAGGCATTAATAATTTATTTTTTAAAGGCATAATCATTGCCTTTTAGTTGTGCACCTTTAACTTTGTCAGTTTCAGACTTTACAGTTTAGACAAAACAGGAAGGAGTTAATGTGTGAATAAAAGACGAGAACATGAGAACGAGTCCACGAACAGTTGGAAACATTTACTGTTATATTCAGGAGAATCAAAGCAATGGATGCCCCCACCACCACCACCACCTGATCTGTCTGTGTCCTAACCTAGAACCCCCACCACCACCACATACACACACACACACACACACACACACACACACTAATTGATAAAAAAAAATACATGCTGAGTTGGCAGAGACAATCCCAGTCCATAACAGACATGACAAACCGAGTGTGAAACTGCAGCACTGTGGTTCTGTTTGTGTGTCAGATGTTCATCGTAGTCAGTTTCAGATGCTGCAGCTCTTTCATAATTCATAGTTTCAGTTCTTGTTTGTTCAGTATTCGTTGTCCTCCTTGTAAATCCCAGCTGGACTGACTGGACAGATCCTGAGCCTTTGTGCAGTAATCTACACCTGGATTTACTGCCTCTGTCCTCTAACAATAATGTTTATTTGCAACATAGTATAGCAAACTATTACATGATCAAAACAAATTAGTTTTAGCAAAAAAAAAAAAAAGTCTCAGTTTTGAATGTCTAGGATCGACAGAAATTTGTGAAGTTAAAATGGGGTCAGGAGTAAAAACAGGTTGGCTAGTGATGGGACTGTCGGTTCTTTGAAGGGAGCCGTTCAACAGACTGGCTCTTTTATGTTTTTTGCATTATTTTGAAACACCAGTGTTTCATTGACTAAATAGGCTACATGTGATGATTGACATTCCATTTTAAAGGTGTTTAATTGGTGCAGCAGTAAATATTATCTTACCATAAAAAAAGAATAGTTAGTTCAAATGTGTGGGTTAAATCCATGACATGAGAGGTGACATTAGACAAATGATGGAACTGGAGCAAAAACATCCCAGTACATTCTGTGGACTAGTCTGTAGAATAAAAATAAAAAAGAAAATAAAACATTTTCTTATGAAATAACATTTGATTCTCCTCTAAACAAGAACAATAAATGTGTGGAAACATACGGAAAAAAACTGCATAAAACACAAGTGATGAATCAATGCAGTTACTGAAATACCTGAACTGGAGTCACATTCTAAATAAATCCTCCTCCTTTTTCTTTGGCTCATTACTCACAGCTGCTCACTCACTCACTCTCAAACTTTTCTACAGTTTCGACCAGTCTTCCTGCTCCGCCTCCTCCAGTCTTCCAGCTCCGCCTCCTCCAGTCTTCCAGCTCCGCCTCCTCCAGTCTTCCAGCTCCGCCTCCTCCAGTCTTCCAGCTCCTCCTCCTCCAGTCTTCCAGCTCCTCCTCCTCCAGTCTTCCAGCTCCTCCTCCTCCAGTCTTCCAGCTCCGCCTTCTCCAGTCTTCCAGCTCCTCCTCCTCCAGTCTTCCAGCTCCTCCTCCTCCAGTCTTCCAGCTCCGCCTCCTCCAGTCTTCCAGCTCCTCTTCCTCCAGTCTTCCAGCTCCGCCTCCTCCAGTCTTCCAGCTCCTCTTCCTCCAGTCTTCCAGCTCCTCCTCCTCCAGTCTTCCAGCTCCTCCTCCTCCAGTCTTCCAGCTCCGCCTCCTCCAGTCTTCCAGCTCCTCCTCCTCCAGTCTTCCAGCTCCGCCTCCTCCAGTCTTCCAGCTCCGCCTTCTCCAGTCTTCCAGCTCCTCCTCCTCCAGTCTTCCAGCTCCTCCTCCTCCAGTCTTCCAGCTCCTCCTCCTCCAGTCTTCCAGCTCCGCCTCCTCCAGTCTTCCAGCTCCTCCTCCTCCAGTCTTCCAGCTCCGCCTCCTCCAGTCTTCCAGCTCCTCCTCCTCCAGTCTTCCAGCTCCTCCTCCTCCAGTCTTCCAGCTCCTCCTCCTCCAGTCTGCTCACCTCACACTTCCAACTGTTGTTTTTTTGTTAACCTCTGCCATCAGACATGCTCAGTGCACTCTTTTTTTTCTGCTGGAACATTCTCCTCCTGCCCAGTGCCTCCTCAGTGACACTAAATTGACAGGCACAGACACTCTCTCCTTAAAAAAAAACACAATGAACAGCTCTTTGCAAAGATTCGGTTCCCATTGTTCATTTCAAAGAGCTGTTCAAAAGATTCGATTCGTTCATGAACGTCACATCACTAAGGTTGGAACCAGTGCACTAAACTACCCACACACTCAACAGTTCCATAATTAGCCTAAACCTAACCCTCTGCAGGACTAACGGTATGGTAGTGAGGTGCAGTAACGGTCATTCACAGATTCGCCCTTCGTTCATTGTGTTTTTCATCTGGGCTCCTCCGCTCCAGTCTGGGTGTGTTGGGTGGTGGATGTGCTGTTGTGGTTTGGGGGGGGCCGTGTCACAGCGTTGACCTTTTCTGTTCAGTCTGAACTGCTTCCACACTTTCGACATTCTCTGTCTTTTTTCTTGTGTTTTTTTTTCTTTTGTCTTTCATTGTTGTCTTCACTCTCCTCTGTCATCTTCATCCCAACACTTCCGCGTCCTCCGTCATCTTCCTTTGCGTCAGTGACGTAAGCGCATTGTACCCCATTTATGCTGCGTTCCAGTCCACCCGGAACTCCTGTTTTTCTAATCCTTCTACCGGTGAAAAGGCACCGGAATGGCAGTCAGACCTTGGACTTCCCACCCATGAACTTATTTTAAAATTTTTTTAAAAAATTGACAACATACAAATACACAAACAACTTGGCATCCGTATTAAAGAACATACAAAAGCACAGTTTCAAATAGGAGTACATATATAGATGTCAACAACCATGAAGACTGCAATTTTGGAAAAAAATAAAAAATAAAATAAAATAAAAATAATTAACAAATAAAATGAGGTGGGGGCTAGGGCTTGTTGTACAAATTCTATTCTTCAATAACTGATCGAATGCAGGTTTATTCTTCATGTGATTGAGAGTTTTCACCCAGAGCAGAAACTCATGATGGAAACTGGAAAATGTGGGTTTCATCTTCAAATGTTTACATTTGTGTTTGTAAAATGTACCCAGAATGATGATATTTAGTAAAAAGCTGTCTTCTGTTCTGACGTCACATAGCCATGGCGCCCCCCCATGGATGTGGT
>NW_021941645.1:47640-57640 GCF_902148855.1 Sphaeramia orbicularis
GTTTCAACAGACTATTTTCCATGTGCAGACTGGGCCATAGGAGCACTGCCTGGATCAGAACTGTGAACTGACACAACTGTTTCTGCAGAACCACGAACATGAAGGAACTCTGCAGACACAGAACGGACAAATGCCCTGTGTGTGTGTGTGTGTGTGTGTGTGTGTGTGTGTGTGTGTGTGTGTGTGTGTGTGTGTGTGTGTGTGTGTGTGTGTGTGTGTGGTGGTGGTGGGGGACACCTGTAGAGTTTGGATTTTTACCCTGTTTTTGCACAATAAAAGGCAAATACTCACACAGCTTGTTTTAAACAGTTTTTATACTTTTAAAGTTCATATTTAACTTTCAAATGTTGTATCCATGTCTAATTTCAGTGTTTTTCTGCTAAAACTAAAAAAAAAAAAAAAAAAAAAAAAAAAAAATTCCGTTTTTGTGTTTTTTGTCATTTTAAATTGTTATTACAGTATTAAAACAAATAGTGATTGCAATATTGAACGTTCGAAGTGGTCTGCAAAAATTGACAAAACGACTCAAAGCATATTTTCCGACCTTTTTATGATCAAAATAAGAAAACCAGTCCAGGTGGACCATCTGAGGCTCAGGAGTGTAAAGGATTTTAATACAATGCGCACATCCTCCTTCTCATGTGCAGATCATTCACACTTGGCGCACATACATCTGTATCCATGAAGCTGCACACAGACGTGAAGCTGGGCAAATAGGAATTTAATTCAAAAACCGTTGGAATTTTTCCGATCGGACTAATAATGAAAGAGTTATGGTCATACTACACAGGACAGGGGGGCGTGTCAGACCTGGCACGGTCGGACCCGAACTGGATTACAATGTATTATGTACGGACCTCAATCAAGAGAGAGCATATATGATTGCGTTATAACGCAAAACTATTGCGTTATATCGCAATAGTTTTTGCGTTATAACGCAATACTTTTGCGTTATAACGCAATAATTTTTATTTTTTGCATGTCCCCTCCCGGGCTCCGTAGGTTCTTTTGTTTTTCCAGCTCGTGCAGATCCCAGCCCGTGGCCCCGCCCTCTTGGTCACCCTCGTCATCATAAACACGGAAGTGGTCTTCGGAGGCTCACAGCGGATCCTCTTGGACTGGTCCGGGTGTCCGGGCCGAGCGGAGCTGTGTATCCGGGTGTGTTTGCTCCGGTCCGGGGCTGTGTGTGGTTCGGGTCCGGTCGGGTCCGGGGCTCCGTGTCCGTCATGGCGCTGATCCCGTCGCAGGTGCTGCGCGTGGCCATCCTCCTGTCCTACTGCTCCATCCTGTGTCACTACAAGGCCCTGGACATGCCGGCCCACCAGACCTACGGGGGGTCCTGGAAGTTCCTCACATTCATAGACCTGGTAAGGACCGACACACCGGACCGGACCGGACCGGACCGGAAGAGGGAGAGGGGGAGGGGAGCCGGAGCCGCGTGCACTGATCGATTCCACGGCGGTTCGTCGGTCGGTTGGTTCAGTCAGGTGGTATGTGTTGGAACCGGGGACGGGAGGGGCCGAACCGAACCGGAACACGGTGGTTCATCGGTGGATAACTGGTCCACCGTAGAACCTGAACCGGAACACGTGTTCTGAAGGAAGATGAACCCAATACAAATAAGACCTGGCCGGGAGCGCGCCGCGCGTTCACGAGTCACACACATAAAAGCACAGAAACAGAGGCTGAAAATGCGCCAAGTATGCATTAAATATATATAAAATATATATGCTAAATGTATACTAAATATATATACATATACACACACACACACACACACACACACACACCCTAATTATACAGTAAATATATATGAAATATACATTAAATGTATACTAAATATACATTCAATATACATTAAACATATACTAAATACACAATAAATATACTCTAAATAACCTCTGAATATACTGGAAATATACACTGAATAAAACAAAGAACACAGGCTGAAAATGCGCTATGTGAGCATTAAATATATTTACTAAATATATCCTAAATATACATTAAATATGTATTAAATATGTACATTAAATATATATACTAAATATGGATTGAACATACACAAAATGTATATTGAATATATACACTAAATATATCCTAAAACTATATATGCTAAATATGCATTAAATACACACACACACACACACACACACACACATATATGTAAACACACACATATGCACACAGTGGTGTTTCACACATATTTACTTTTACAAACTGTCCTTTAACAGTAACAGGTGAAAACCATCAGATATTTCAGTGGCATTTGAACAGAATTTAGTTGCAGTTTCTCAAAGTTTTGTTGATTTTTTTTGTTACGGTTTGTTTTTGTTCTTTTTTATTTTGTTCATATTTGTGGCTTTTTTTTGTAATTTTTGTTTTCCTGTTTATTTTGTTTATGGTTTTCCATTTTTTGGTCAGATTTTTTCATTATTTATAGATAATTATTATGTTACTGCTCTGATCCAATTATATTATATTATATTATATTATGAACAACCTGAAATGTCTAAAGTAAACTCAGTGTATTTGTACCAGTATTCTGTATTATTATTATTATTAAAGGTTTTGTGTATTTGTATCTGAGCTATGATACACATATAAATGATAAAATGAGTTAGAATACTGTGAAAATTACACTTCTTTTTCTTGTGAAATTTCCTTTTTTTTCAGGTTATTTACATGTTGTTGTTTTTTTTTATAATGTTCTGTTTTTTGCACTAAAACTCAGAGAACCCTTTGAATTTATTTATTATTCTGTTATTTGACTTTAGATCGTACTGGTCTGAAAGTGGAACCAGAACTAACTTCAGTTTAACACCATGGATCTACAGAAACTAGTCCACTTCAGTTTGAGCCAAACGTCTGTTGTTTTGTGTAGCGTTGAGGGGTCCTTTGAGTAACAGAAGGACATTGTGGGCTCAGTAACAAGAGTTCTGAGTCTAAAGTCAAATGAAATCACAGACTTAATGTTGTAATGAGTGTCTGTAATTGGAAAAACACACACACACACACACACACAGCTGCCATTCATCATACTCTGAAAACAATGGACACACCAGTTCTCTGAGTCACGGACAGACAGTGAACGCCTCACACTCAAAACACAAACAGCCCATCCACAGTAAACGCACTCCCATCATGCACTTGTGCTGCTAATAGTGCAGTAATAATAATCAGAGGGGCGTGTGATGGTGGCTAACGCTAACATAATCCCCTCTGACATGACAAACAGCGGCGTCATGTTTTCCACAGTCGACGCCTCCTCCTGGTTCAGGGTGTTAATGAAACACACACCACCGCCACATCTGGGCCGGGACCGTCCCACGCAACACGAAACCCTGCACACCAGGCCACGCCCACACTGAAATGTTCAGGTCAGAAAGAAGGTGCCGCCGTGGTCTCTGCGCTAGCTCAGTTCTCATAGAGATCCATTATTCATGTAGCAGGGGAGCTAATTAGCACTGTACACACAGATGCACAGAGAGCATCATGGGTAAATACTGAGGCATTAAAGTGTTCAGTGATCTGACCCTGTGGAGACTGAGGTAGTGGCCCCGCCCACTGGGTGGTGCCTAGTGGGCCGGGGCCACAGGGAACGGCCATCTTTTATAAAGATAATAAAGAGTCAGAACAGAAACTGTGACTTTGTAATATATATATATATATATATATATATATATATATATATATATATATATATATATATATATTATAGAACAGAAAACACCACATTTACCTGATTAAAGGAGTGAAACAGAAACATTTAAATCCAATAACTGTTGTTCATCAGATCTGATGCGTTTACATGACCTGGAAATTCATTCATTCATTTTCTGAACCCGCTTTATCCTCACTAGGGTCACGGGGGTCGCTTGGAGCCTATCCCAGCTACATAGGGGCGAAGGCGGGGTACACCCTGGACAAGTTGCCAGTTCATCGCAGGGCTGACATATAGAGACAAACAATCACTCTCACATTCACACCTATGGGCAATTTAGATTAACCAATTAACCTATTAGTGCATGTTTTTGGATTGTGGGAGGAAGCCGGAGTACCCGGAGAGAACCCACGCAGACACGGGGAGAACATGCAAACTCCACACAGAAAGGTCCCACCCCCCGTCGACTGGTGTTGGAATCGAACCCAGGACCTTCTTGCTGTGAGGCACGAGTGCTAACCACTGCACCACCGTGTCGCCCACCTGGAAATATGATCATAAAAAAACTGTATTACGCATAAAAATATTTCTTCATTTCCTTCATTTTTGTTTAATTTCTTTATTATTTTCCTAATTTTTGGTCAATTTAGTGTTAATTTGCCAAATCCTTTTCATTATTTTATTCATTTTCTTGATTATTCTCTTCATTTTGTTCATCATTTTATTCATTTTTATATTTTGTTCATTGTTTTGTTTATTTCCTTTATTGTTTTCTTAATTTTTACTCTTTAACATGGTCACAGTTGGGGTTTGGCGTTTAGCTGGTCTGGTGTGTTTGTTCCTGGTCGTCATGGTAACAGTGCTGACCTCTGTGTCTTACCTCTGTGTGTGACCTCTGACCTCTGCAGCTGACCTCTGCTGCTTACCTCTGACCTCTGTGTGTGACCTCTGACCTCTGTGTGTGACCTCTGTGTGTGACCTCTGACCTCTGTGTGTGACCTCTGCCCTGTGCGGCCCCCTACAGGTCATCCAGGCCGTGTTCTTCGGACTGTGCGTCCTCATCGATGTCTCCAGCCTTTTGACTAAAGGAGGCGATAGTCGTGAACAGGAGAGGCAGCTCCGGAAGCTCATCGGCCTCCGTGATTGGATGATGGCTGTGCTGGCATTTCCCGTTGGAGCGGTGAGTGGGCAGGGCCAAAGGGGGGGCGGGGTATACTCCCAGGTTAGGTCAGGATAGGTCATGTGATTGGACACATTTGTTCTCATTTCGACAAACAACAAAAACACAGAATAAACCAAAATAAAAGCAAGAAAAACCACTGATGTTTGGAGTCTCGTTTATCCAGACCGGTCCTGAACACAGTGTCTTCAACCACAGCTCCATCTGTGTTACCATGGTAACGCTCCCAACTAAGTCAACCAGACAGTCAAAATGGAGATAATATTCTATAAAATAAAATCGAATCAAATGATCTGTGCATCAGTTTGGTTAATTTTTTTTGTGCTCTCCTTTTTTCTTTTTTATTTTCTTAAGTTTTACTCATTTTAATTATTGTTTTCCAATATTTTATTATTGTACTAATTTTCTTGATTATTCTCTTCATTTAGTTCACTATTATGTTCATTTTTGTTCATTTAGTTTATTTTGTCCATTTTAATGGTTTAATGATTGTGTTTTAAGGCTGTCGACCAGTAGAAACTGTAGTCTGGTTCATTATCTAGGTTTACACACACACACACACACACACACACACACACACCTATAGAAGCGTGGATCTGGCGTGGCGCCCTGTGTGTTCGGTTTACACGCTTCACAATAGAGGTGACTATCAGCAGGACTCTGGAAACTGAGCCGACTGTATGGAAACTGTGGAGTTCAGGGTTTACGTGGGTCTATGTAAGCAGAGAACGCACTGGTCTGGGTACAATGGGGGGGGCGGCAGACGCTGCCGACTGGAACCCCAGATGACGGGCAGGTAATTCCAACCCCCCATCCTGTAGAACATGGGCTGGCCCGGGTCCAAACCGTCTGCAGATACAGTAGATAACGGCACTGTGGTGGTGAAACGGACTAAAGCCTGGGTCTGGGGGGGGGGTTAGCATGTAGCATTTAGCACCTGGGTCGGAGGGGAATTGGCATGTAGCATTTAGTACCTGGGTCTGGGGGGGCTGGAGGGGAATTAGCATGTAGCATTTAGCACCTGGGTCGGAGGGGAATTAGCATGTAGCATTTAGCACCTGGGTCTTGGGAGGCTGGAGGGGAATGAGCATGTAGCATTTAGCACCTGGGTCAGAGGGGAATTAGCTTGTAGAATTTAGCACCTGGGTCGGAGGGGAATTAGAATGTAGCATTTAGCATATGGGTCAGAGGGGATTTAGCATGTAGCATTTAGCACATGGGTGAGAGGGTAATTAGTATGTAGCATTTAGCACCTGGGTCTGGGGAGGGTTGGAGGAGGATTAGCATGTAGCATTTAGCACCTGGGTCTGGGGAGGGTCGGAGGGGAATTAGCATGTAGCATTTAACACCTGGGTCTGGGGAGGGTCGGAGGGGAATTAGCATGTAGCATTTAGCACCTGGATCTGGTAGGGCCGGAGGGGGATAAGCATGTAGCATTTAGCACCTGGGTCTGTTTGGGGTCGGAGGAAGATTAGCATGCAGCATTTAGCACCTGGGTCTGGGGGTGCCAGAGGGGGATTAGCATGTAGCATTTAGCACCTGGGTCTGGTGGGGTTGGAAGGGAATTAGCATATTGCGCTATCTGCTGTTGGAGTAGGGGTCAGAGGTCACTGGGATGTTGGTATGGCATTGGTCCAAGTGCATGATGGGAATACAAGGCCTCAAGGCCACAGTGTCTGTCTTAGATCCAATCGGTGTTACTGATCACATGTGATGCTCTTTGATAATCTGATCAGATCCATAAACTGTTCGTTATGCATAGTTGCTTTTGTTTGTGTTTGTTCTTCTTCGCTGACCCCTGCTGTCCTCCTCTTATATTTATTTATTTTTATTTGTGTTTCTTCTCCTTTGCTGACCCCTGGTGTCTTTTTGTCTGTGCTCCTGTAGTTCGTGGTCTTCACCTTCTGGACTCTGTATCTGTACGACAGAGACCTGGTCTATCCCAGATTATTGGACAACTTCATCCCCCAGTGGCTGAACCATGGCATGGTGAGTCCAGTCCACACCAGAACCAGAACCAGGGGGCTTAATATAAACACAACAGTATCTGGAGGACGGACGGAGTTAATGAGCTTTAGTTTGGAAAACAAGGAAATGAAACCACACACACACACACACACACACACACGCATGTTGGTGGACGGTTGTTCCTTAAACATTAGTTCAACTGTTCAGTCAGTTTGTCTGTTTGTTTTTTTTTTCAGTTTGTCTGTTTTTTTTTTGTTTTTTTTTCCAGTTTGTCTGTTTGGCATCTGTCCTTGTTCTCCAGGAGATGATGTAATCATAGAGTGGTTGCCATGGCATCATCACCAAGGACCAAAACAACCAGAACATTAGTGAGTGTGAATGAAAACGTGTGTGTGTGTGTGTGTGTGTGTGTGTCTGTGTTGGCTGAAGGCATGTGTGTTGGATGTGAAGGTGTGATTCAGGATGGCTGTAAATATTTTTCTGTATTCCATGGTATCGCTGTTGTTTGTTTACATCGGCTGCTACGGTAACAGCGTTGTCATTCCCTGTGGAGGAGGGAAGGGTCGAAGGCTGTGGAGGGAGGAGTCTAAGGCTATGGAGGGAGGGGTCCAAAGCTGTGGAGGAAGGGGTCTAAGGCTGTGCAGAGAGGGGTCTAAGGATGTGGAGGGAGGGGTCTAAGGATGTGGAGGGGAGGGGTCTAAGGATATGGAGGGAGGGGTCTAAGGCTGTGCAGAGAGGGGTCTAAGGCTGTGGAGGGAGAGGTCTAAGGCTGTGGAGGGGAGGGGTCTAAGGATGTGGAGGGGAGGGGTCTAAGGCTGTGGAGGGAGGGGTCCAAAGCTGTGGAGGGAGGGGTCTAAGGCTGTGGAGGGAGGGGTCTAAGGCTGTGCAGAGAGGGGTCTAAGGCTGTGGAGAGAGGGGTCTAAGGATGTGGAGGGGAGGGGTCTAAGGATGTGGAGGGAGGGGTCTAAGGCTGTGCAGAGAGGGGTCTAAGGCTGTGGAGAGAGGGGTCTAAGGATGTGGAGGGGAGGGGTCTAAGGATGTGGAGGGAGGGGTCTAAGGCTGTGGAGAGAGGGGTCTAAGGATGTGGAGGGAGGGGTCTAAGGATGTGGAGGGGAGGGGTCTAAGGATGTGGAGGGGAGGGGTCTAAGGATGTGGAGGGGAGGGGTCTAAGGATATGGAGGGGAGGGGTCTAAGGATGTGGAGGGAGGGGTCTAAGGATGTGGAGGGGAGGGGTCTAAGGATATGGAGGGGAGGGGTCTAAGGATGTGGAGGGGAGGGGTCTAAGAATGTGGAGGGGAGGGGTCTAAGAATGTGGAGAGAGGGGTCTAAGGATGTGGAGGGGAGGGGTCTAAGAATGTGGAGGGAGGGGTCTAAGGATGTGGAGGGGAGGGGTCTAAGGCTGTGGAGAGAGGGGTCTAAGGATGTGGAGGGAGGGGTCTAAGGATGTGGAGGGAGGGGTCTAAGAATGTGGAGGGGAGGGGTCTAAGAATGTGGAGGGAGGGGTCCGAGGCTGTGGAGGGAGGGGTCTAAGAATGTGGAGGGGAGGGGTCTAAGAATGTGGAGGGAGGGGTCCGAGGCTGTGGAGGGAGGGGTCTAAGGATGTGGAGGGGAGGGGTCCGAGGCTGTGGAGGGAGGGGTCTAAGAATGTGGAGGGGAGGGGTCTAAGAATGTGGAGGGAGGGGTCCGAGGCTGTGGAGGGAGGGGTCTAAGGCTGTGGAGGGGAGGGGTCCAAGGCTGTGGAGGGAGGGGTCTGAGAATGTGGAGGGGAGGGGTCTAAGGATGTGGAGGGGAGGGGTCCAAGGCTGTGGAGGGAGGGGTCTGAGAATGTGGAAGGAGGGGTCTAAGGCTGTGGAGGGGAGGGGTCCAAGGCTGTGGAGGGAGGGGTCTGAGAATGTGGAAGGAAAAAAGAGGAGTGGACTAGAATAAATGTGTTGAACTGAAGTCAACACAGACACTGAGGTTCACAGACGTGGACCTGGTTTGAGGAACTGACTGAGGTCAAAGGTCACATGTGGAGGAATACCACCTTATATGGATGAGAATACTGTATTTACTATCAGCTATATTTTATTTATTTATTTATTTATTTAGAAGGTCCAGATGAGGTCACACTCACCTTCACTGTCCGTCTGTAACACGTCACTTCCTGTCTCCATGTCTCCGCTTCCTGTTTGTGTTGTTTCAAATTAAAGCGTCTGCAAAGTGGGCGGGATGACTCCTGCAGCGGTGTAGAACAGAGAGAAAAGAACAGATGGAGATGATGAAGATGAAGGCTGGACGCCACCTGCTGAAGAAGAAGAAGGAGGAGGAGAAGGAGGAGGAGGAGGAGAGGAAGAAGGAGGAGGATGAGGAGGAGAAGAAGAAGGAGGATAAGGAGGAGGAGAAGAAGAAGGAGGAGGATGAGGAGGAGAAGGAGAAGAAGAAGAAGGAGGAGGATGAGGAGGAGAAGGAGGAGAAGGAGGAGAAGAAGGAGAAGAAGAAGGAGGATGAGGAGGAGAAGGAGGAGGAGGAGGAGGAGGAGGAGAAGGAGGTGGTGTTTAGTCCTCCTAATGGTCCCAGGCCTGTTGGACACATTTGTTTTCAGTCAGTTTTATTTCACTGAACTCATGAAGCAAACTCACTGATGTTTGACACATTTACTGGTTTGTTCCAACGTATGAGGAGGAAATATGGACGAGAACGTGTGTCCTCAGTAGGAGTCAAACACAGATGTGTTTCTGAAGGAGGAGGAGGAGACCTTCACTGGCAGCTCACTGCTCCTAATGCTAATGCTAATGCTAGGTGCTGTGGGTGCATTGTGGGTAAAATGCTCAGATGGAAGTTCACTGTGGGATAAGGTGAGTTGACCTTTGACCTCTGTGTGAGTTCAAACTAAATCCCTCAGCTGTGATGCATTAAATTACCCAGAATGCATCAGTGTGTGTGCAGATGTCAGTCCAAACCCTGTGTCACTTCACAAATATGCGTGTGTTCTCTGTCTCCATGTGTGTGAGGTGTGGCCAGCTGAAGTTTACTGTCCGTTACCATGGTGACCGCTCCAAACACAGCTGCTCTGGGATCACTGGTAGCTGTAGCGCTGTTCCTCAGTCCGGTCCGGTCCAGTCCGGTCCGTCCCATGTGGGGGATCGGACTGCACAGCAGGAAAGCCAGACGGTCCACGCGTTTCCTGTTCTCCAGGGTTCCCTTAGCAA
>NW_021941645.1:62640-90140 GCF_902148855.1 Sphaeramia orbicularis
AAAGATATGAGTAAAAGTATTTTAGATTAAATATGAAAATCTATTTGTTCTAATTCTACTTGAAAACAATATCATCTTTGACTAAAAAAAACCAATAAATAAATCTCAATTAAAATGCAGAATTAAATGAACATGAATGGATTTAGTCCCAAATGTTACCAAAACTATGGCCTTTTATTTAGATTTATTACATATTATTTATTAATCAATTCATACTTTATCAGTTATATTATTTATATTAACTATAGAACTATTGTTGTTCATTATTGTTGCCAAAAGTTTAAAAAAAATGCAAATTTTTTTTTTTTTTTCATAAAACAAAAAAGTTAGATTTTCATCTTTATTTTGGTTCCATATTTTCCATCATATTTTCAAACTAACCCACATGTTTTTACTAAACCTTCGACCTCGGGTTCAAACAATGAAATGGTGCCTTTCTTCATTTATCTTCCCTCCGTTTATTCAACCTGATCAGTTTTATTTGATCATTTATTCATTTATTTTATAACCTGTTTTATTCCAGGTTTTCTGTCGTTGGACTCAAATGCATCAGAACCAATGCCATCATGTGACTCAAACCAACAAACAAACCTTAGATTTACAGGAAAACAAAGATGTTCAATTAAATATCAGATCAATAAGTGTTTCTGTGGAACATGAAAGTGTTTTTAACCTGGAGAAAAAAACTATATTAAATAAATATTAAAGTTCTGTTTCTAATGTTGGTGTAAATTTCAGGTTCATAAAAACAGAAATTAAAACAGATTAAATATTGACTTAAATCTGCAGTATTTCATTTACATCTGTAGAAAAGAAAGGAAAAGAAAAGAATAAATGAAGCTGACAAAGGACCAAAGTTTGAACCTAGAGCTCCCACTGGTGGACGGAACAGGAAACAACACAAACCTTCATATCAAAGCTTTCATTAAACACGAAATAACATATATAATAAATGCAGGACAGAGGGTGGAATGGATCCAATCAGTCCTTCCTGGTTTTAGGTTTAGGAGCTGAAACCAAACAAAGACAAAAAAAAGGGGGTTTATTTTAATGGCTAAAAGTCAAAACTAATGGATGGATTTAAAAAAACAAACAAAAAGAACATTTATTCACAGAAAAATAAAAATAAAACCACAAACATGAAGATTTAAAGAAAAGAAAACAGAAGAAAAAAGGATGAAAGACAAAGAAAAGATGGAACACGATTGAAAAAGAGAGAAAAAGAGTCAAAATGAAGAAAAAAAGGTAACAAAAATAAAGAAATAAAAAGATGAGGAAAAAGGAAAGTACACAGACTTCTGTTCACCATGTCCCCACAGTGTAATACTGTACAGACGGTAACCATGACAACAGTTCATACAGTCATCTGTTTAATAAGGATGGCACTGCTCTAGTTGATGGGTTACCTTTCAATATGCCTGTGTAAACATAAATCACATGACCTGTGACATATGGCATTGATCTATACACACACACACATATATGTACACAGTGTGTGTGTGTGTGTGTGTGTGTGTGTGTGTGTGTTTGGTCACCGTTGGGGTTTTCCTGTTTGTAAAACGTCTTCAACATCTGAATGGCTTCATCTGATCTGTGTCCTGGAACAAACTGAAGACAAACACATTTAGAACCAGGTAGAACCACATAGAACCACATAGAACCAGGTGGACCCTCCTCAGACCCTCACAGACCTTAAACTTGGTCCCGGTCCGGGGTAGATCTGCAGAGGCCACGTCCAGAACTGACCCACAGCCTCCGAAACGCTCATTCCTGCATCCGAACACGACCACAGGGACATCTGAGGGATAAGGTCAAAGGTCAACAACGGACACACACACACACACACACACACACACACACACACACACACACAGTGGAAGGATACGTAGCAGACGTAGTGCTGCGGTGCACATCACACACGGCTCCACGGTCACGTACAGCGCTGTCCGCTCACACACGGCTCTCACATCACGGTTTCTATGGCGACACCAGTCCAACAGCTGATCCACGGCGACCATCTCTGCATGACGGGTGGCCTGGAGGGGGCGGGACAACCAAGGTCAAAGGTCACCAAATATGGACTATAATATTCTTAATATTCTCCCTCCTCCTCCTCTTATATCATCTTTCCTGTGCTTCTCTTACGTTCTTGCTCTGGTTGACCTGGTTCCGTCCTCTCCCTATGACCTGGTTCTGGTGGACCAGTAGACATCCCACTGGGACTTCACCATTGGACAGAGCGTCTTTGGCCTGTGGACAAATGGACAAATGGACAAAACATCAGACACACACACTTCTGGTACTACAGACAGTCTGTTTACTAGTTGAACTAGTTGACCTCCTTTAACTAGTTGACCCAGTTGAGCCCTTCCAGACCCACAGATTCTTTAGTGTCAGTTCAGAGGATGTTTTTTCTATATTTAACCTTTAATAACTGGTTTATTTTCATTTATTTTGTATTTAATATGAGACTAAAGGATTTCTTCAGTCATTATTTAATCAAACTGTTTTACTCTGATCCAGTGGCGGATGCTCATCTTTCAGACAGGGGAAGTTCTTTGTCCACTTACAGAAAAAAAAGTCAAGTTATTTAAACATAAATTCATCCTCCGTTCCTTTTTAAGAAAATGCTCAGTGACCTTATCGTACCAACTAAACAAGAAAATGTTGAAATTATGTTAAATTGAAACAAGGAGGTACAATGAGTGTGTTTTCTTCCAGGTCAGTAAATGAACAGTTCATTTGGTTTCTGTGATTTCACAGCAGAATGTGTGACGGTATTAAACTGAACTGTGTCAGTGAAGGAGCAGATCTGAAAACAGCTGTCAATCAAACGGGATTCAGCCTTTGGACTGATCCTCCAATCAGCATGTGGAAGCTCAGCGTCCGGCCCGGCTGGGCTCCGCCCACAGCTCCATTCACCCCCGGAGACACCGAGCGTCCGGGGGCGGGACAACATGGTGTCATTTATCCAATTAGCGTCCAGTTTAGAGTCAGTTTCCAGCAGTTCCACTCAGTCCCATTGAAGTGCATGGACGCTGAGCGTCTACGGACAAATGCACTGAGCAGAGATGGAGGAGAAAACACAGACACGGGAATGGAGGAGAAGTGAACAACATCCAGTCCACTGATCTGGGATCAAACTGATTCTGAACCAACTGGTTTGAGAGATGAACGTGTTCCAACACATTTGGAGTCAATGAAATGAAAACAACTGAACAGATTTGAGCATTTAAATTTCATAATTTTAGGGGAAGCCGAGCTTCCACTGCAGTCTGACAGAAATCGCCTCTGCTCTGATCACACTGACGCTTATGTTTTATTTTTTTATTTTAGTCAGAACAGTCTGGCATGTTTGACATCACAAACATAAGGTACACTGTTTGGACAAATATATAGTTTAACTTCAGTTTTAGTTCATTTCAGGTGAATTATCCATTACTTTTATTTTGCATCATCATTTTTTCTAATATTATCGTCTATATTTGATATTTTTAGTGTAAATCCTGTATTTTCTATATTTAATTCACTGATCATGTAGATGTTCATTAAAGATAATTATTTCAGAAACAGAGAAAACTGAAAACAATATGTCTTTTTCAGCCCAGTCTGTTTATTTATTACATTTGTTTATTTATTCTAATGCACTGAATGTTTAACCCTTAACAGACATATGACGGTGGCTGGAGAGGCTTGTTTTTCTGTAGAATTAATGACATATTCTGCAGATAAACTCATGTCAAACATCTCAACACTTAGAATGAGGAGGCATCTATTGGTTTTTTCGTTAATTCTGTTAAATAGAAAACATGAACCGTTAAATTTGAGCAGTTTACTCCTAATTCTTCACATAAATGATCCTTATTTTGTTCTTTTATGTTGAAAACGTTCCAAATAAACAGTGAATTAAAGTGAATGTAGAGTAAGCAGTGTTTGAGTCCAACCATGTCGAAGGCGCAGTTCATCCACTTGTGAACGTCTTCTTCACTCGGACAGAAAACCTCCGCGTCACCGTCTGCATCTGTTCCCATGGCAACGGCTCACATCCGACGTACGCGCTTTATTCGCCTTTATTCGGGAGTTTGATCTCAGTTTTAAAGGACATGTATTTGTGTCCAAACCACGGGGACAGGACGACAGGGGGAAGATAAAACAGGTCGGACACGTTGTCAAAGTAACCAATCAGAAGCCAGGATCCTAAAGTGACGTAAAAGGCACAATATTCAACCACAAACATACCGGAAATGCCACAAAAATAAAAGCATGGCATGACATAAAACTGCATTCATTTGCCATTTGTTGTGTTATTTTTATTTTCTTTTTATGTTAATGCAGTAAATGAGGAAATAAAGAACAGCTTATGGTTTTTTTTCGAACATTATTCACTTTTTACCAACGTAAAACAAATATACTTGTAGAATTAGAAATGTTTTATCATAAATATTCAGGGATGTCTGCGTTTTAATGAACAGTTTTGTTTATTTTTCCAGTTAAATATGACCGTGTTGTATGATATGTGTTTAGATTTGTTTATTTAAATGTCACATAATCTAGTAACTATTTCAATTATCTCATTATTTGGAAAGTAATTTGCCAATTAATTATCAAATTACTGTTGCCATGTGTAGATTAGACCTCATGTAAAAGCCAACAGTTACTGAAAAACTTTTTAAACACTTTTAAAAAGAAACTGGAATAAAAAAAATTTCAGCAACAAGGCAAATAAATAATGATGCACTGATAATAATAGTGAAAAATATGATTTTTTTTCTCTCTCTGTGCAAAGTTCAATAACAATGATTAAATGTCAGCAAACTTGGTGCAACAAACAATAACTAAATAAGTATTAACCCAAGATAGGAATGAAACAAAGCTAATGAAACAGGACAAAATCATTCACAAACAAACAAAAACAAAAAACAAAAGCCAAAAAATAGTCAAATTAAATTAAATGAAGACCAAAATGACGTTAGATGGAGGATTTTTTATTTTTATTTTGATAGTCTTAACCGGAAGTTTCCTTGTATCATTGACTTCACTGATCCACAGGCTTTTACTTTGACAGCTAATGCTAGCAGCATGTTAGCTAACTGATGCTAACGAGCGGAAACTCTTCAGATAACGCTAGTATGTCAGTGAAATAATCTACGCCAACACAACGGAGTGACTTCGGAGTTTGTTTTTTGTGGTGAAACGTGACTGTTTGACTATGTTTTCGTCTACCTGGAATTTTATAAAACGTCACAAAAGGAAATTTATTTTCGCCGGAGCCGTAGTTGGTGGTAAGTTGTGTTAGCGTTAGCTGTTAGCATCACACCAGACTCCGCTGAAATACTCATCAATTTTATGGTATTTTACTCTTTAGACTTAAAGTTCAAACTATTTTAAGAAGTTTCCAGAGCTTTTAAAAATCAAGTTGTTTGTCTCTTAATATCGGCATAAATATTCATGACCGCAGAACAACACTTGACCCCATAAAGACTAAACTCTAGTTATGTTTCTGTGGCTGTGAACGGATCTGAACCCTATTAAAGATGTAAAATATACTGAATTATATTTGATAAATTAACTGAACACATGCCAGATGATGACACAATAATTCCCAAATGTTTAATTGTATTATGAGAGGCCAAATGTGAAAGTATGGCGTCTCAAATGGACAGAATGTTGAAAGGAGTTTAGTTTCACATCCATGCATGAGGACAGTGGATGCTAACTGTTAGCATATTAGCTCCTGTTTAATCTGATTTAATAGCTGAACACTGGGCTTTAAGTGCCTCTGAGCCTCACACTGCTCTGTGGTTCATGGGTTCTACTGTGGTCATGTACCTGTTGTCACCTGGAGAACCCATGAATCCGCCCCCCAGGCCTGGTTTAAAGGCAGAACATGGAGTGAAATGGACTAAAGGTTTGTTTAAGTGATGGTTGAAGTTAGTCCAAATGCACCACAGAAGGAGCTGCTGTTCAGGTGGAGTTAAATGGTATTTAATGGAGTTTAGTGGAGTTTAATGGAGTTAAATGGAGTTAAATGGGGTTAAACGGTGTTTAATGGAGTTTAATGGTATGTAGTGTAGTTTAATGGAGTTCAGGGGAGCCTAATGGGGTTAAATGGAGTTCAGTGGAGTTCAATGGAGTTAAATGGTGTTTAATGGTACTGACAGGCTTCATCACAGGGGTTCTGTAGGTCCGGTACCAGTTTAAAATCCAATTTACCCCCAAAAAATAAATAAAAATGGGTCAAATAACCAAGTCCTGTAAAACTCTAAAGTCCAATCATCTTAATTTTACAGTCGTGGCTAAAAGTAAAAACTGATCAGTTTGGCTTAAATGTAAACTTTGCTCCTTTTATTCATTTTCATGTGTTTCTAACGTACATTGAAATAATAATTGCAAGCATTTTATAATTAAGACTGTTATTGGTAAATAAAGTCCATTTCTGGGAAGAGTCCATTGAAAACACCGACAGTTACTTCTACTGTTGACACTTTAATATCATTATGCACCTGCTCAGTCTGAATATAACACTTTATTTTGGTACGTTCCACTTATTATCCAGGTTCTTTACACACACAGATCTTTTTTATACTTTTATCCTTATATATAATGTATAGTGTTTGCGCTTGTATTCTACTTTTTGGGTTGTTTTCCTGCTGATACGCTGTCATTTCCCAGTTTTGAATAAATAAAGTACATGTATGTATTTTTGTGCTTGTTCATATTATATTAAAGGTCTGATTAAAATACTAATTAAGTGGTCGTCTCTGTTCATTCAGTGTCCTGTCCTAATGACAGTTTGTCATATATGTTTATCATATTATCTGTGTCTTCACTCACCAGGTGTTTACTTCCTGGGTAAATATGCCCAAAAGAAGATCCGAGAGATCCAGGAGAAGGAGGCCAACGAGTACATCGCACAGGCCAGACGACAGTTTCACTTCGAGAGCAACCAGAGGACCTGCAACATGACAGGTAAAGCCCTGCCTCCACCTCTGATCAGAGATGTAACCATGGATACGCCCTCCGCCTCTGATCAGAGACGTAACCGTGGATACGCCCTCCGCCTCTGATCAGAGACGTAACCGTGGATACGCTGTCAGAGTCGCACTGATGGTTTAGGGTTTAAACTTACTGAGCTTCAGTATCTACACAATAATGTGTGTGTGTGTGTGTGTTTGTTTATGTGTGTGTGTTCCAGTTCTGTCCATGCTCCCCCCGTTAAGAGAAGCCATCATCCTTCAGCTCAACTCAGAGACTCTGACATCACTGCTCAAAACCAAGTGAGTCCCCACCACCTCCTCCATGGCTCTGCCCCCTTCAGTGTTCATTGTGATTCTATAATAGTTTAGTAAATAGCCAACTGTCACATACAGAAGAGTGGTCTGTAAGGACAGAGGAATGAAAGGAGGGAGCTCTGACCTGTTATAGACTCCAGTTTACAACAAACTATTATATGGAATAGAATAGAAAAGTATAGAATAGGACTTTATTGTCACTTTAACAGGAGCTATGAAAATCAGTTTAGCAGCAAATACTTAAAGTGTAAACTAAAAGTGTAAAAGTATAAACTAAAAAGTTCACAGAAAATTGTACTATAGATAGAGTATAGATAGATAGTATAGTGGTTCTCTTTGTAACAAAGAACTTAGTTGTAGTTTTAAGTTTTCTAACAAATGTAATTTATTTTAATTAGGGGTGGGTAAGTTAACGCGTTATTACCGCGTTAACGCATTCATTAAATAACACCGACAATTTTTTTATCTCGCATTAACGTCATTTTATTATTGTTCTGCCTTTCAAGCAAGTCTTAGTTGATTTATACATACGGACTCTTATTTTGAAACTCATGCTTTTATTTTGCCGGTCCACACACGGTGCTGTGTGTATGTGCAGCTGAGAGGAGAAAACCGGCGAACTTTACAAGTAATGCTGATGTTTAAGCTAATTTGTTTATGCAAGCAGTCGGAGATGGGTTGCTAATTCTTTCTGCAGGCTCATGCTAAGTTTATGTAAATTCATTGGTTGTGTTTAGGTCTAATATGTCAGCCTTTGAACTAACCTTTACTCATTTACGATGTGAATGTTGTATTAGCAGTCATTTTATCTCGATGCTAACTTGAATTGGAAAATCCATAGACACGCTAACGATTAGCATTTACAGGTTAATTAAAGATTTACAACGTCTTTTTATTCAGCAACAAAGGTTCACATCAGAGATATTTTATACTATTCATTCTTACAACAACTGAACATAAAATACTCACAGGCAAACGTTTTTGGGGCCATACAAACAAGAGTGAAAGAAACATGTCTGTTAGTTCTATGTCCGAACTAACTACGGTAACACGGAAAGGACCAAACATACGTTAGTGCAACTTATTCTGACCACTTCAGGGCCCCTTTTGCTTGCTTTGAACAACTGAACATCACATATTATTGGGCTTATTAGTATTAGTACTTATTAGTGGGCTTAAGACTCCTGTCAATCACTCACAACTGTAAATACACTGGTGGGGACATAAACATGTGTAAAAGTAGTGGGTTTTTACATGGACATTTTAATTTTAAATGTCTTCAGATGGTGGGGTTGAGAAGGACACAGTTGTTTGGAAGCACTGACGTGCAATTATTTTTATCACCGGAGTACTTCCAGTCTGGAATATCACTGAAAGGCAATACATGCTGTTGATGCATCCCCCCCCCCCCCAACGACTATGCGATTAATCGCGATTAATCGCAGAAAGCCATGCGATTAATCGCGATTAAAAAAAATTTAATCGCTGCCCACCACTAATTTTAATGTGTGATGATGATGATGATGAACACATGAATGCCCACATATAGTCTTCTGTCAGCTGGTCTTGCTGCTGTGGGCCAGCGCTGCTAGGACTTCAGTCGTCCACCGACGCCTCAGTGTTTGATGAGGCTTCACCTGACCTTCACTGGGGATCAGGTGATCAGGTGGACTGTGAAGGCCAATGTCCACCATAAACTGCACATGTAATGAAACCCTAATGAGGGTCCAGCTCTGGTCCAGCTCTGGTCCTGGTCCTTTGTTCTGTTCTTTAGTCATTGTGTGCACATGTCCCCTGACCACAGACAGAAGAAGAAAGCTTCCATGGTTTAGATTCATCTGGGAGTCTGAGGAAAATATCACATGATAGATCATTGGAGATGGTTCACCACCATCCAGCAGATTTAAGTGCATGAGGCATAGATGTGAACCAGACTAATGAAGCAGACTAATGAATGACACTTCAGTCTGAAACTGAAGATAAATGTGGAACCATGTCCATGATCATCCAGTACTCACTTGTCTGTAGATAATTAGAGACAGTTACCATCAAACCAACATGTTTACCATCATAGACCAGTGGAATAACAGACCATCATATTTATAACAGGAGTCTGAAATGAACAGACTGTGGTTTTCACCATTTCAGGTTCATCTAATGTTAAACTGACTGTGTTTTTCTGTCAGACCAGCGAATAAACTGGAGATCTGGGAGGATTTAAAGATCATCAGTAAGTTCTATTTGATTCAAAACACACACACACACACACACACACACAGTTCATGGAATAGACACACCCCTGGAGGTCTCCGGTTGGATGAAAAAAGACTATTACAGATGCCCCTGGAGGCCTCCTATTGGACCAAAAAAGACTATTACAGACGCCCCTGGAGGCCTCCTATTGGATGAAAAAAGGGCCACAACCATTAAACCAGACTAGAATACCTTAACCGGACCAGAACTGACTGTTAAACCAGACCAGAATCATTAAACCCGACCACAACCGCCCCCCTGAAACCTCTCTAATACTGTATCACTTCCATCCGGTCGTTTTCATTGAAAACTGTTGATACTTTTCTGAGTTTCATTCCCATGAGGCTCAGCAGGAAGGGGCGGGACTTGAGCTCTGACGGTGTTTTCCTTCCCGTCCAGGTTTCACACGGACCATCGTGGCCGTGTACAGCACCTGTATGTTGGTGGTTCTGCTGCGGGTTCAGTTGAACATCATCGGAGGATACCTGTACCTGGACAACTCCATCGGCAGGAACACCACGGTGAGGCGCTGAAACCAGGGCTGTGTCGCCATGGTAACACTCCACGCCCGTACCCACATCCACGAAAACAGAAGAACATGAGAAGAGATTTATTCTCAAATAGATGAAAATGACACAGATAGGGCACAAACACAGAGAACCGAACACATAAAAACACTGATTGGGCTGCTGTTTTATTTTCACATATCCACTCTAGGGGTGAACACAGCCTCATGATTCCATCTGTTACCACGGTAACGCTACCTGACACTCAGAACGCAGTCAATGAGACCAAAAACAGAGGAAAAAACAAAAAAAAACCTGGAAAAGTGAAGGAATATTAATATGGCAGAGAGCGTGTTGACAGTAAGAATGGAGATCTTATTGGATAAAATGGAATGAAATGAAATCTCATTAACACAAATTTAATTCACAACAGAAAAATATCATGTTTAAACTGAGAAAATGAGGTTATTTCAGTTTTTTACTGAGACCAGCGTGGGTCAGGAATAATTGAATAAAATAGAGCAATGGGACAGACTCTGTAGTGCTAAGCTAACGGCACTAAGCTAACAGCGCTAAGCTAGCAGCGCTAAGCTAACAGTGCTTAGCTAACAGTGCTAAGCTAACACTAAGCAGATCAAACAGAAAAACAGAAATCAAGGTCACATGGAGACAGATTTTATTCAGTTTTGTTCATTTTCTCAATTTCTTTATTAAAAATATTTATTATTTAATTTCTGCTCATTTTATTGATTATTTTGCCTTTTTTCTTCATCTTCATTTTTTTCTGTTTCATTTTCTTCATTATGACCATTTGTGTTCATTTTTAAAAAACATTTCCCATTGTGTATTGATTTTTTTATAAATATATATTCTTGACAACTTTGCCCATTTTTATTTGTTAATTGATTGATAGTTTTTGGTGGTTTTCTTCTTTTTAGCTCATTTTGTTGATTATTGTGTGAATTTCCTCTGTGACTTCATTCATTTTCTTCTTGTTTATATTTATTTTTGTTGAGCTTCTTGTTCATTTTCCATCCTGTGTTTATTTTATGTTCATTTTCTTAATTTCCCATTGTCCGTTTTGTTAGTACAGTCAGCAAATTTTTACATTTTTATTTATTATATTGACTATTTTTTCATTTCTTGTTCATGTCTTGTAATTGTTTTTGATGAGTTTGTTCAAATTCTTTATTATCTCCATTTTTTATTGAAATAATAAGCCCTTAAATGTTCAAATCTGTTTTCTGTTCAGGATAATGTTTCCAGTCATCCTGCCTATAAATGAAAAGTCATTTAGTGATTCTGTTGGTCTGTGACGCCAATGTAAGATAATACTGATAAACCTGGGATCATATCAGTCAGCAGTTTTATTTTTGCTCCAGCACAATAATAATAATCCTTCTGAGTGGGTAATTGAACCAGGACATGGTGTTTAATTCAGTGAAGACATGGTTTACAGTTACTATCATTACATTTCATCACGTTCCTCTTTTATTTGGATGATTCATGCTCAGAAATCTGCTGTTTCAGTTCAGTTACTTTTATGTGAACGGATGTAAAACCGCAATATAATCTGAAACACTTTACACTCCACTATCATCACCATATAATAATAATAATAATAATAATAATAATAATAATAATAATAATAATAATAATAATAATAATAATAATAATGGGGTATGTTTTCCATCCATTGTGCTTGTTGTTGTTATTTCCAGAGTCCTCTGGCACCTCCTGATGTCCAGCAGCAGTATCTGTCCAGTATACAGCATCTACTGGGAGATGGTAGGAAACTGCAGCCCATCCGTTAACCAGTTCCTTCCACATTATTAGTGTTAATTATCTTCTGTTTAGTTCCAATGCTCAGAACCATAAGGACTAAGTGAACCAAAAACACCTCATGTAAAGGGAATAACCTCGAATTTAGAACATTTACTGTTTTATTATTATTATTATTGTGTTTTTTTGTTCAGGAACTCTGTAAAATAAACATAGAGACTCAACTGTGGAGAATCTAATATTTTTAACGAGGTAGAACATGAATATATTGACAAAAGTTTTATTGTAGAAGCTTTAATGTATTTAACCCTTAGATGTAAAAGTGGGTCAAAGTGACCCAGAGGTTGATTTAGTGTGTGTGTGTGTGTGTATATAATTTTTGTGATGTAAAGTTGTTATTTCATGTTCCAGGTGTTCCTTAAAAACATCTTATTGATATGATGATATTTTAATACTTAACTGACCTTTTATAGATTTGATGTCATTGTAGTTTTTGTATTTTTACTCCAGGCTTCCAAATGTGGGTCCAAATGACCCACATTCATTTACAACAGAATTACATCAGAACCCACTGATTTGGACCCGGGTCATTTGGACACAGCAGATAGTGTTTTGACAGAAGAAATGGAGATATTAGTGGATAAAATGGAATGAAAGTAAATCTAATCTACAGAAAATATCCAGTTTAAATGGGGAAAATGAGGTTATTTCAATTAATTTATCTGTTAGAACCAACAGAACTTCATTAACTGACCTTTAACCTCTGACCCAGGTCTGATCGAACTGATGACAGTGGTGAAGAGAGCGGTTCACAACGCACTGGGAGGGTAAGGACCGATATTGGAACTGATACTAGAACCAATAGTAGACTAGAATATGATGTTTGTTTGCTTGTGTTGTATACAGGTGTTGTGTATGTCCTCTAACCTGTGTGTGTGCGCGCGTGTGCGGTTCCGCCCTCAGTGTTATTTATATTTGTTTGTTTGTTTGTATCCAGGTGTTGTGTATGTCCTTTAACCCTGTTTCTGTTTCCGTCCTCAGTGTGTCTCTGAAACAGTCCTTGTCTCTGCTGGAGTTGGAGCAGCAGCTCAGTTGGATCCGGGCCGAGGTGGAGTCTGGTTCTGAGCGTCCGTTGTCCTGGTACATGTTGGCGGATGGAGAGAACGCCCTCTCCGACCAGGTGACCACACCCCCTCATCTACACTGATGTCATCACCCAGGTGCAGGTCCAGGTACAGTAACATTAGTAACACCTGTGGTCTGTTGTCCAGGCCTGTGGTCTGAGCCCAGACGACGTCATGACCATCAGACTGTTGAACGAAACCAGAGACATGTTGGACAGGTAAGCACGCCCACCACAGGTACACGCCCACACACCCACAGGTAAACATGCCCACCACAGGTAAGCACGCCCACCACAGGTACACCCCCACAGGTAAACACGCCCACCACAGGTAAACACCCACCACAGCTAAGCACGCCCACCACAGGTAAGCACGCCCACCACAGGTACACGCCACACACCCACAGGTAAACATGCCCACCACAGGTACACGCCCACACACCCATAGGTTAACGCCCACCTGTCTGTGTTTACCTGTTAGACAGGTTGACGCCCACCCACAGGTTAACGCCCACCCACAGATTAACATCCACCCACAGGTTAACGCCCACCTGTGTGTGTGTGTGTTTCAGTCCAGACTTCACCACCGTACTTAACACCTGTATGAACCGCGGCTTCTCCCGTCTCCTTGACAACCTGGCCGAGTTCTTCCGACCGCCTCCTGGTGACTCCACCCCCAGCTCCGCCTCTGATAGGTGAGCTGTGCTGCTGTGTGTTGGTCTGCAGGGTGTTTTGACTGTCTGTTAACCCGCCTTCACCTGTGTGTGTGTGTGTGTGTGTGTGCGCGCGTGTGTGTATGGTCAGTCTGTCAGCGGTCAGTCTGCCTTTGGCCAAAATCATCCCCATCATGAACGGTCAGATCAACAGTATCTGCAGTGACACGCCCTGTCACCTGGTCCAGGTAAGGACCGCCTCCACCTGCACAGCACAGGAGGGTCAGGATTGCATAGACCAGGTCTACATAGACCAGACCTGAAGGATCATATAGACCAGATCTACATAGACCAGATCTGAAGGATCACATAGACCAGGTCTACATAGGCTAGGTCTACATAGACCAGATCTGGAGGATCACATAGACCAGGTCTACATAGACCAGATCTGGAGGATCACATAGACCAGGTCTACATAGACCAGATCTGAAGGATCACATAGACCAGGTCTACATAGGCTAGGTCTACATAGACCAGATCTGGAGGATCACATAGACCAGGTCTACATAGACCAGATCTGAAGGATCACATAGACCAGATCACTCACTGATCCCAGATCTAAAGTATCAGTTTACACCACTCACTAACACTGGACTGGACCTCCTCTTCTTCCTCTTCTCCTCCTGCTCCTCTCCCCCCTCCTCCTCCTCTTCCTCCTCTCCTTCCTCCTCCTCCTCTTCCTCCTCCTCCTCTCGCTCCTCCTTTCTTCTTCAGGATTTGCTGATGAACGAGCAGGTGAAGGATTTTTCCGCCAACGTCTACGAGTCGTTCAGTTCTCCTCAGGATCTGCAGAAGTAACTGCGGCGACCGAGGGGGCGGGGTTTAACAGAGACCGCCCCGCCCCTCCTCCTCTGATCCACTCACAGACTCTTCTGCTCGCTCGTCTCCGTGACGGCAGCAGGATCTGAATCCCGACCGTGATGAGGCCTCGCAGCGGCGGCTCCACCACCGCCTCCTGTGATTGGCTCAGAGCCCCCCGCTGCATCATGGGAAGTGGAGTCTGATTGGATGTGGTAACGAATGTGGGCGTGACCGTCGATTTCAGAGGTTGAATGTGGTGCACTTTTGGGTTCTGTTCCCTCTGTTTTTCTCGTGCCGGGGTTTGGATATTTTTTCTAATGTTCCTGTTTTTAAAGCTCAGTTTGAATTTGGACATTATTGGATTTAAAAATGTTCAAGGGTTGAAATATGGAAGTAAATCTGTCTCATCAGATTTTGAATTTTAAAAGCCACTGAATTTCTAGCACTGAATTTTTTTTGCACTGAAATTAAGTATCTGAATTTTTTGTCTCTCAATTTTGCTATGTTCATTGATTTAGAATAAAAAAATTCAGATGCAAAAAATTCAGATCACACATCCGGGACACCAAGGATAAGCAATGATTCGATCTCAAGTCAAACCGACAGCCAGCCAATCGAGTTAGACTAGGTTGGTCATGTGATACCGCTGCAGGAAGACGGTCAGCGCTGATGTGTGATCTGAATTTTTTGCACCTGATTTTTTTTGTATCTGAATTTTTTTAATTATAAATTTATGAACATAGTTGAATTCAGAGACAAAAAATTGAGATATTTAATTTCAGTGCAAAAAAATTCAGATACTTATAGGTGGGGTATGAGATCTTAGAAAAACAGTTGGAGCAAGCTACATTTTGAAAATATTCAATTCAAAAGTCCAAACCCCTTTCTTCAGACGTCCCTCCAAAGCCACGCCTCCAGAGTAGTGGCACGAGCAATGCTTGTTCCCAAGGGTTCACGAGCGCTGCACAGAAACAGTTCGCCGGCTGAGGCTCTGCTCCGTCCCCGGCTCCAGCCCCGGCTTGGGCTTCGACGCTGTTCATGGTCCGGCCCGGCCCCAGCTCCATCTCTGACACCGGCTGAGGCTCCGACTACAGCCCCGGCTTTGACCCTGCCTGAGGTTCCGTCCCCAGCTCCGGTCCCGTACGCCTCGGGCTCCGACGCCGACTACAGCCCCATCTGAGGCTCCGGCTGGCGTGTCCATGCATACCTCCTTCAGTCTCCTCTAACCCCCCCCCCCCCCGCTCTTCCAGAACAGCCCCAGTAAGGGATGGGAATAGAGAACCGGTTCTTTTTGAGACATGGATCCCAGTAGCTCGATTCCTTGGAATCATTTGCGTGCCTGCTAACGATTCTGCTTATCGATTCCGTCTTCGTTGCGCATGTGCAATGACGTCACGTGTACACCGGGTCTAAACAGACCACACAAGGTCTGAAGATCTAAACACACCACACCAGGTCTGAAGGTCTAAACAGACCACACAAGGTCTGAAGATCTAAACACACCACACCAGGTCTGAAGGTCTAAACAGACCACACCAGGTCTAAACAGACCACACCAGGTCTGAAGGTCTAAACAGACCACACCAGGTCTGAAGGTCTAAACAGACCACACCAGGTCTGAAGGTCTAAACAGACCACACCAGGTCCACTGGAACACTGTCAAAGCTTCCATGTCTTCAAAAGGGTGGAATCCCTACAGTCTGTTCAAGCATTTGTCCACAGCATGTGATTCATTTACAGTTGTGTCACATATTTGATTCTCTACTTAGCAGCGCTTGTGAATGTAGCAGCAGAGTGAACGCTGGGCCCAGTTCTGGTTCCGGTGTGGGCAACAAATGTCGTACCCAAATACAAGTTTCTGAAGGTAGAGGAAAGGAAATGAGGTGCACAACAACGGGAGCCGAGCAGAGTCAAACTGGTTCGATGTGGTGGATATGCAGCAACAGAGGAATTAGTAAAGAGTCTGTAGTTTAACTTTCACTGCACCCACCCCCGAACCAGGCCTGGCGTCATCTGTTATTATTATTTGTACATACTGTGTATGTTTTATTTTCTATGCAGAGATGGAAATATAAGATGGTTAATGCAAACACATGTGTTTGTACTCTTTTATTCCCTCAGCCAATGAGAATCGATAAGAGAATTGATAAGGAATTGGATCGGTAAGCAAAATCGGTAATGGAATTGGAATCGATAAATTCTTAACGATTCCCATCCCTAGCCCCAGTTCAGACCTATCTGACTAATGTTACATTTCCTAGTGGTTTATGTTTGTGACTAAACAGTTTGCCGGTGAACTTTCCATCCTAATAGAACTAATATATTCAGGTTCTGGCTTCACTTCCTGTACAAGCTCTTCCAGCCTTTGGGAACGCACAATTCCTGCTCGAAGAGGGGTACGCGCAGAGGGGGGAGGGGCAAATGGCAGTTGAGTTTGATAGACATATCACTGTTCAGTCATTTCCAGTGGGCACTCAAAATGATTGGATGGTGTTTTTTCAGTTCTGTCCGTTCCACAGGTGACTCATTTTTTAAATTTTTGTGTTAGAGCATTTAATTAATTAGTTGTAATCTGGATGTGAAGGGGATTTTAAGGAATATAGTAAAACATGCTTCAGGAAAACATCTTAGACCCCACCTTTAATTTCAGTATGAAAAAATTCAGTGCTAGAAATTCAATAGCTTTTATAATTCAAAATTTCATGAGACAGATTTACTTCCATATTGAAATGAACGAGCGCCGACAAATGAACTGAACGTCACAGAAAACGGTTAGTGTCACAGGCAAAGCTCCTGAACCCTGTGGTGCAGTTCCTCCTGTGTCCTGCAGGTGTCAGTGTTCTACAGGTTTTTAAGCTTCAGTTTCTCAGAGTTTCTCCGTTCACGTCTGTTTGGAACCAGATCCACTTTTTTCGAAACCTGCTCTTTCTGATGTTCCTCCCATTCCTTTTGTTTGTTTTATTTGACACTAAGACAGAAAACTGGATTAAACTTTCTGTTCTTTCCTCCAGTGGTCTGCACTTTTTAGCTCGTTCTTCCCTTAAATAGTGTGTTTCCTCCTCTTGAACCTGTGACTCAGAACATGGGCTGGACTAAACCGGACTCAGATCCAATCAGATGTGGGTGTGGCTTTGTTTTCCTTTTTCTGTTCGGTCACTTCCTGTTTCCTGCTTCAGGTGAGAATGTAAAACTGTCCGTAATCCTGGATCACATGTTTAGTTTTGATGCATCAAATCCGACTGGCGGCGCAAATGTACATTTGTAACGGTTTATTAAAGACACAATAAAAGGACAATGTGATTTAATCTGTTAGTTTTAAAGCTTCTCTGCGTGATTCATTTTCACATGTTTCTATTTATTTATAAGTTTAGTGGTGAAATCTACAACGACACAACTTTATTCATGAATTTCTGTCTAAAAGTTCTTTTCTATTGAGGCAGTGGTTGTAAAATTCTTCAATACTTAAAGCTAAAATGATGTTTTGGATGATTCTGATGATAATTTATGTTTCTTTGTTGAGTTTTTGTTGTTATTTATGCCCTTAACATAGAAAACCTCATTTTAAAGAAATGTTTAAAAAGTTCTATTTTAATATGTTTCAGTCATTCAGCAAGAATAAAACACATTTATGACAAAACCTGGAATAAATGGAAGAATGAAAACATCTAGAACGTACGACGGGGTATTAGTGCCGCATACAAAAATAAAAACGTCACTGCAAGGATAAAGTCGCAAAATATTCAGAAACCTGTAAATTTATGACAAAGTCCAATACAAAAAGAGTCCAGATTTTTTTGGGGGGTTCTACTTTCATTTGGGGTTCAAATACTGAGCCTGTTAGCCCTGCTCACCAAATACTGAACCTATTAGCCCCACCCACCAAATACTGAACCTATTAGCCCCACCCACCAAATACTGAGCCTATTAGCCCCTCCCACCAAATATTGAGCCTATTAGCCCCTCCCACCAAATACTGAGCCTGTTAGCCCCACCCCCCATGAACCCATTGGCATTAGTTGGACTTTGACGGCAGTTCGCACACGTTTGGGTTTGTTTTGTCGTATGAAGTGAACAGGTTTGGAGTAAATGACTGAACTGACTGAAGGCTGATGACTTCTGAATGATGACTTTATTGTACTATTGCAAATTTATTTTCAAAATATTCTGACTTTCCTCTTGTAGATTCCAGTGTTTGTATTTTTCCGATGTGGTCTAATATGCCATCGTACAAACACGAGCAGTAGATGAAATAAATAAAACAGTAGTTCTGTGATTTCTACGTCTGAGCCACAGCATGAGCAAAGAAACACAACAGGAAACAGGCTGTGACACATGGTCACATGGTTACACGATCACATGGTCACATGATGAAACCGGCTTCAGCTCAGGCTGTTTGTGCTTCAGTGAACGTGCGTTGGAAGCCGCCGTTACTCAGCGAACCCAGACTGTTTATGGAACAAAGAACATGTTCACACACATTTAGAGGCGGAGTCAGTGATGCCATCAGGAGGTCACGGGGTCACGAGGATCTGATGAAACCTAGTGGAAAAACAACGTTCAGCCTGAGTGGATCACATGTTCATTCTGTAGATCAGAAACACAACCTTTAACCTCAGACAGAACACTGGTCCAGTTCTACAGTTCAATACTTTCAGCTAATTGAACTTTTTACACTAAAACAAAAACAAAAGTTTGGATTCTTGTATTATTTCTGTGTTCTTCTGTTCCTCTTTTCCTGGTTCTGATCCACTTTAGATCATGTCAGGCTGAATGTAGAACCTGAACTATGAGTTTAACATCACTGCATTAAATCTTCATCAACAACAGGACCTTTTTTGTGAATATTGGTTCTGATGTGGTTTTGTTTATTCTGCTGTTTTCTGTCTGTTCACAGTCAAACTCTGACAGTTCATTCTGACTACATTACCCATGATGCCTTTGGACCTGGGGCTCCTCCTGTTTTGACTTGAACATCAATGATTGTTATTTTTTGTGTGATTTTTCCATTTGACCGATTCAGCCAATGGGACGGACTGGACTGTGGGCGTCCGCTTCTGGTCCGCGACCCCCCCCTCATGGTACCGCTTCTGGTCCGTGGGCCGTATGTTGGTACCATGTGCAGCGGTTTCAGACGTGCCTCATCGGACCCTGAGTTCATCTTCCTCTTCATCCTCTTCTTCTTCCTCTTCCTCCTCTTCCTCGTTCCTCTGTTTTGTTCCAACTCCATCCATCCCATCATTTACAGTAACTGTGTTTGTGTGTCTACATTATTGATTGGCTCTGAGCTCTCAGGGGGCGGCGGCCTCTCTGCTGTCGTCCCATTGGCCGGCTGCCGTCAGGCCTCGTTACCTGATTATCTGGGCCTCGTCTGATTGGACGCAGACGGAGCCTCGTTAGGAATTCATGATGACACAGAGTGAGGTCATAGAACTGATGGGAGGGGTGATGTCATTGCACCGGAGCCCTCTGATTGGTTGCATTTGACCTGCATATAGAATATAGATAGATAGTATCTGTTGTAGAAATACTCTATTACAAGGGAAAATATTAATGTCAGATTATGTACTAATACACTCAGTAAAAAATACTCCTTTACAAGTAAACTGAGTAAAATAAAATGAGGTAATGTGTACTTTTTCCTTGTATTACAGTATTATTCACAGTATTTCAGTACTTTTTCCTCCTATTGCAGTATTATTCACAGTATTCAGTACTTTTTCCATGTATTTCAGTATTATTCACAGTATTTCAGTACTTTTTCCTTGCATTACAGTATTATTCACAGTATTTCAGTACTTTTTCCTTGCACTACAGTATTATTCACAGTATTTCAGTACTTTTTCCTTGCATTACAGTATTATTCACAGTATTTCAGTACTTTCTCCTTGTATTCAGTATTATTCACAGTATTTCAGTACTTTTTCCTTGTGTTACAGTATTATTCACAGTATTTCAGTATTTTTTTTCTTCATTTCACAGTATTATTCACAGTATTTCAGTACTTTGTCCTTGTATTACAGTATTATTCACAGTATTTCAGTACTTTTTCCTTGTATTACAGTATTATTCACAGTATTTCAGTATTTTTTTCTTCATTTCACAGTATTATTCACAGTATTTCAGTACTTTTTCCTTGCATTACAGTATTATTCACAGTATTTCAGTACTTTTTCCTTGTATTGCAGTATTATTCACAGTATTTCAGTACTTTCTCCTTGTATTTCAGTACTTTGTCCTTGTATTACAGTATTATTCACAGTATTTCAGTACTTTCTCCTTGTATTTCAGTACTTTGTCCTTGTATTACAGTATTATTCACAGTATTTCAGTACTTTCTCCTTGTATTACAGTATTATTCACAGTATTTCAGTACTTTGTCCTTGTATTACAGTATTATTCACAGTATTTCAGTACTTTTTCCTTGTATTACAGTATTATTCACAGTATTTCAGTATTTTTTTCTTCATTTCACAGTATTATTCACAGTATTTCAGTACTTTTTCCTTGTATTTCAGAACTTTTTCTTTGTATTTCAGTATTATTCACAGTATTTCAGTACTTTTTCCTTACATTACAGTATTATTCACAGTATTTCCCAGTAGTTTTCCTTGTCCAGGTGTATTTGTACCTGCTTTTTTTTACTCCATCAGCTGTGACACAGGGTCACATGATGTGAGTGTAAACAGTGGAATGTGCCTGGTCATGGAGGCGGGGTCATGTGACCTCCAAACCAGGAAATAGACTAGGACCAGAAACTGATGAAACTACGGGGAAACAAATACAGACCTGTTGAGTCATGGTTAACGGAGCAGAAAAACCACCATGAACCAGGAAACCCAAATGCCCTGGGGTGTCCTGGTCTGTATGCTGTCTGAAGAACAAACCCTGATGTCATTTCATTAGAATTACACTCATTTTTCTAAAGAAATTTCAGATTGTTTTTTTTTCTTCACATGTTCATAATGTAATTTAATTTTTATCGCACTCATTTCTAGGTTATTGTGTTATTATTTTACTGGTTTTAATGTGGAACCTGAATTAAAATCAGTTTAATTATCAGTTTGTATGAAGGTGTAAAAGCAGATCCAGTGTTTTTCTTATTTTTTAATTGATCTGATTGATCATTACGGCGGCTGTGGACGTTTCCCTGTGACTCCAGGTCAGTTTAACGCTAACGCTGATGTCATGTTTGATGACATCATTGGTATAATGTTAGCGTGTGTTGGCCAGTGTCATCGTCGATATAAATACCTGTGGTGTTTTAACGTCGCCATTCGACCTCGTTTACACATCAGATAAAAATAAGACGCAGCGCCGGCCCCCGAGGATGTGACGCCACAGCAACCGCTGAACCCCGGGAATCCTGGGATACGTCCCATTCCAAAACAGCAGCGCCGTTTACTCTGGGTTTAATTTAGTCGTCAGGTCTAAATATAAAAGAGCAGTCAATGAACCCAGAGTTTAATGTAGTAGAAAAAAAAAGAACTGTGTCAGACCTCTGGAGTGAGTTCATCTGGTTTATTTAGGTCGAATCAGTGAAACGACGGTAAAAAGGTTCATGTTCAACGATTATTTAACTCATTTATTTAATATAAAAAAAACTGTTCAAAACAAATAAATAAAAAAAAATGACAATCAGCAAATGATGAATAAACCAATAAAAGAAATTAATAAATCAACCACAGACTAACCACTAACCTGTGTGTGACTGGGCGTGGCTGAGGAGCTACACCTGTGTGTGAGTGGGCGTGGCTGAGGAGCTACACCTGTGTGTGAGTGGGCGTGGCTATCTATGCTCCTCCCCTTGGTGTTCCCCTCCTCTTTCCTTTTGTTAAACAGATTGAATTCAAACAGTCAATAGAAATGAATCAAATCAAATATAGAGTAAAGTAAAAACACAAACAGTTAAAATACTGACACAACAGTCCAAATAAAAACACATGATATGAAGAGAACTCCTGGAATAGTCCAATAAAATATGGATTGAATAATAGAAAAACCTATTGATCCACTGATCTGTGATTGACAGGCTGCTTTTCGACTCTTTGTCTTTATTTCTGTCATAAACTGATTGGGATGCGGCCCCACCGTCAGACTCCTCCCCCTTTCGTCCATGTGTGCATGTCAGAGGTGGAAGTCCGCTGGGTGTGAAGGTGTTGTCGCTGCGGTAACAGCCGTGTAAACACAAACAGAGGAGTGAGAGGAATGGAGCTGCAGCCCAGGGGTCAGATTACAGCCGCTGAATAATGAATGAGCGGGGTCAGCTGGAGGGACACGCCCCCTGAGCACGCCCACATGGAGGGAACAACTGCTGTCCAGGTGAGTATATTAAACACACTTTAACCCTCTGCTGTTCAGGTGAGTATATTAAACACACTTTAACCCTCTGCTGTTCAGGTGAGTATATTAAACACACTTTAACCCTCTGCTGTCCAGGTGAGTATATTAAACACACTTTAACTCTCTGCTGTCCAGGTGAGTATATTAAACACACTTTAACCCTCTGCTGTCCAGGTGAGTATATTAAACACACTTTAACTCTCTGCTGTCCAGGTGAGTATATTAAACACACTTTAACTCTCTGCTGTTCAGGTGAGTATATTAAACACACTTTAACCCTCTGCTGTCCAGGTGAGTATATTAAACACACTTTAACCCTCTGCTGTTCAGGTGAGTATATTAAACACACTTTAACCCTCTGCTGTCCAGGTGAGTATATTAAACACACTTTAACTCTCTGCTGTCCAGGTGAGTATATTAAACACACTTTAACTCTCTGCTGTCCAGGTGAGTATATTAAACACACTTTAACCCTCTGCTGTTCAGGTGAGTATATTAAACACACTTTAACCCTCTGCTGTCCAGGTGAGTATATTATACACACTTTAACCCTCTGCTGTTCAGGTGAGTATATTAAACACACTTTAACCCTCTGCTGTCCAGGTGAGTATATTATACACACTTTAACCCTCTGCTGTCCAGGTGAGTATATTATACACACTTTAACCCTCTGCTGTCCAGGTGAGTATATTATACACACTTTAACCCTCTGCTGTCCAGGTGAGTATATTATACACACTTTAACCCTCTGCTGTCCAGGTGAGTATATTATACACACTTTAACCCTCTGCTGTCCAGGTGAGTATATTATACACACTTTAACCCTCTGCTGTCCAGGTGAGTATATTATACACACTTTAACCCTCTGCTGTCCAGGTGAGTGTGGGACCAGAAGACGACTGGAAACCATAAGTGAACACAAGTGACGGACCGTTAAATATCCTATGGTGACAGCAGAGAAAATTGTTTGAGCGAAATAAATCAATTTCACATCAATCTGACACTGACAAAGACGAAAACGAAGGGAATTTTATCCATAATTTTTATTTGTTTTAATTAGTTTTGTAAACACACAATACAGTTTCAGTTAGTTATGTTTTTTTTTTTTTAATTCTAGTTTTTATTTATTTCAGTTAAAAATGTTTTTTCAATTCTAGTTTTCGTCATTTTGTTAGTTTTCGTTAACAATAATAACCTTGGTGTGTGTGTGTGTGTGTGTGTGTGTAGTTGTTGTGTGTATGTGTGTGTTACTGTGTGTCCGTGCACCTGCTGGTTTCATCTTTTTCTCCTCAGGCGTGTGTTACTTTCACTCCTGTTTCCATGATCTGATGGAACTTCCCCCAGGTTTCCTTCAGGTTTCCTTCAGTTTTGTCGGCGTTCATGGATGACAAACATGTCATCAAACCTGTCGTCCAACTGGTTTGACTTCAGCTTTTTTTTTTCCAGGTTTACACTCATTCACTTTTGTTCCATGAAACATCAGCTGAGTTTAGATGAAGGTGAAACCCACGTCATAGGTGGAAGGATGTGTGACGTCATCACACACACACACACACACACACCTGTCATAGATTATCGTTATCTTTTGTTGACCTGGAACATGAATATAAAATACAGGTTTGTGTGTTTCAACTGTCGGTTCGATTCCACGTGTTTGTGATTTTGGAGCCACATTAGCTTTTCAGAGCTTGAAATGACCATATTTGGACAAAGGGCGGGAGCTGTGGGAGTGTGAGGGGCCGTGGGTGAGCTAATGCTAAGCGCTAACATACAGATTAAGTAAAATAAAGACTAACTCACTTTATTCATACATATTAGCATCCAAACACATACATTAGCATTAGCACGTTCGGAGCAAAGACCCACATTTTTACAGTTTTTATTTATTGTTGGTTCAGTTTCTGATGTAATTTTAGTTTTAGCTGATTTGCAGATGCATTGTCTAATGTCTGGTAGTTGTTTCTTTCTGGTTCTCATCCTCAATTTAGCTTTGAGTGACTCCCTCTAGTGGTCACACAACCGCCTGTCCTGTTATATCATTACCCATCAGTATAAATTAAAAATAAAGTTGAACTGTGGTTGAACTGTCATTTTCATTCCAGATGTTTGTAGTTTTGGAGCCACATTAGCCTTTTGCAAATTCAAATGACCATATTTGGACAAAGGAGGTGGATCTCTGGGTGAGTTAATGCTAAATGCTAACTGTCTGATTCAGTAACATAAATGCTAACAGGTTAAAGGTGAGGAGTAGTGGAGTAGCATCTGAATTAGGGCTGGGTATCATGGCCAGTTTCCATAACCGATTTGATTTTGATTCATAAGGTTCTGAATCGATTAATCATGATTCAATTCGATTCGATTCAATATCAATTTTATTCAGTATTAATTGATTGATTCAGAGTAATTTAATGATACCAAAGTACAATTTTGAGATGTAACCTGATTATTTGAGTACTGCAGTCATGCAACACATCAATACTGGTATCAATATTGATATTAGAAAGGAAATAAATCTGACATTTCAGCAGTAAATTGCTGAATGTGTTCTTAAATAATGAACGGGACAGAAACATGTCCATGTTTCTACAGTGGATCAGAACGGACTTTGTCATCTTTATTCTGTTTTATGGCTGGAGGCTTCTACTCACTGGGGGTGGGGGTTTGGGGGGGTGGGGGGCTTGTGCTCCGTGATTGTTGGTCGGAGCGGGGCTGGGGGTGCACGTGTGCCGTGAATGTTGGTCGGGGGGGGTAGCAGTCGGACATTGTCGCTTTCCTCTTGCTCTAACTCCACACTCATCCTTAGGTGATCGCATGGATCCAAGTTTTTATTCCAAGAACGACCGGCTTCCGCAACTTGCTGGGCGGCCACTTCCTTCCACTGCGGGTTGGAGTTAGAGGCCGAAGGACCTCCAGCGGAGGGGTGTTCCCCACCACGTCTTTACCGCGTCTTTTTTGTGAGTGAGACCAAGTCTTCCCCAGGGGTTCACAAGACGGAGCCGCCCGCGGTTCTGCGTACTCCCGGTCCTGCTCTGAAAAATCGATCTCATCCAGTATTGATTGATTACACAAAATTAAAATGAGATTGATCTAAGATTGATTAAATCGATTTTTTTACCCAGCCCTAATCTGAATACTTATATACAGTACATAGCATTAGCATGTAGCACATATAGTCCATTTATTGCTGTTTTGGTTGATTTTTGTTTCAGTTTTTTTTTTTTTATTTAACTGTAGTTTTCGTTGGTTTCCAAATGCATGTGTTTCGTTTCCATGAACTCTTTTCTTTTTCCAGGTTCTGAACTCTCGGTCGTCCTCGCTGAACACATCTGTTCCAGTCAGTCTGTGTCGTCAGTAAACGTCTCTGTTGCGTTCACTGTCCCGTCAATCACAGTAAAAGGGAATCTGGTTCTGGTGCGAGCGGGCGGCGGTTTCCTCGTCCTCAGGTCACTTCCTGTTTATGGTTCCTCTTTAACCTAAACTCAGCTGATTCGCAGAAGGACCGTGAACTTGGCTCAACCGTGTGATGTCACTTCCTGAACCCTGTGATGTCACTTCCTGAATCTGCTGATGCAGTAACGTCACCAAAAAGAGTAACGTCACCAAAAAGAGACCAGTTTAAATAAAACCACCAGCAACTAAAAACGGACACTGACGAGGAAATGAAAACAGGAAACGAAGGGTTAGTTTGAACCATGATGATCAAATATGGACGTTTATCAAGTTAAAACTAAACCTGACTCACAGGAAAGGATTCACACTGACACCAGGAAATAGACAGAGCCCTCCTCTGTTCTGATGTCGATCACAAACATCTGTTGTATATTAAAACATGAAGCTTCAGAATCTGAACCAAAATCTATTTTCACAACTTTTGTTGTTTTTTTTTTTTTTCATACAGTGAAAACCCATCCCCTGATGGTCGTTCCATCTGTCATGTTCTTACGATAGCGTTTCAGGACCACGTATGAAAATACAAACACTGTCACTGCGAGAAGAAAGTTGGAAAATATTCAGATAAAACCGGTAATGTAACAGAATAAAGTTGTAATTTAAATTTCAAAAAATCACAATTTAACTAACATAATGTTGTATTTTTATGAGATTAAAGTCATATTTCCAGAATAAAGTCATAATATTATAAGAATAATGTTGTAATTTAGAAACAGGAGTAAAAATATAATTTCCAGAATACAGTCGAACACACTGGTCTGAGCCTATTAGCCCCGCCCACCAAATACTGAGCCTATTAGCCCCGCCCACCAAATACTGAGCCTATTAGCCCCGCCCACCAAATACTGAGCCTATTAGCCCCGCCCGCCAAATATTGAGCCTATTAACCCCGCCCACCAAATACTGAGCCTATTAGCCCCGCCCACCAAATACTGAGCCTATTAGCCCCGCCCACCAAATACTGAGCCTATTAGCCCTGTCCACCAAATACCTATTAGCCCCACCCACCATCAACACATTACCATTAGTCGGACTTTAAAGACAGTTTGGACACGTTGGGGTTTGTTTCAGTACTTAGCATTAGCATTAGCATTAGTACATATTGTTCATTTACTGCCGTTTTGATGGATTTTTGGTTCTGTTTTTTATTTAATTTTAGTTTCAGTTGATTGGCAGATGTACATGTCTAATCTCTGACAGTTGTTTCTTTCTGGTTCTCATCCTCTAGTGGTCACATAAC